>NC_139344.1:321137826-321382826 GCF_055883805.1 Amblyomma maculatum | reverse complement strand
GTAGACGCCGCTAAAGGCGCGTCGATGGGCCTTTCCACATCGCTAGGGAGACTTTACATTACGAAGTGTTTGTATAAATTCAACCTAAACTAACGTAGATTTGTATTCCTTACAGTGAGAGCCCAGACCGTAAAGCCAGTCGAAAGATCAGTGTCCGCTTATAGCTTATGTTCTGCTAGGGCTTGTAGCGAATACGTTTCTGAAACTGTCTGGAGAATGATTCTCCTCGGCGTCAGATGGGCCAGGTAACGCCATCAAACACAGCCTCATCTGGGGTATAAATTGGAAAAATTCACTAAAGATGTTAAATTATGTTCACAAGAGACAAATCATCGGCGCCAATGTTTCTAAAGAATATAGGTGCTCTAATTCCCAAGTTAAAATCTTCTCGGGTTCCAATGTCGCTGTGTTTATGTTGCCTCTACCTGTTCTAGCAGTGCATTGCGCACACGGTCGGAGCTGAGGCTTTTGGCAAACTTGTTCCTTGCGTCGGCCACCACGCATTCCAGCAAGTCGTCCAGCGTTTCGGCCGCATCATTAGTGAAGTACAGTGGAATCTCGCGCTCGTATACAGTGCCTGCGTATAAGAGCTGCGAGAAGGCAGCGTACAGCCGCACAGCAAAGCGCGAAAGGTGCAGGGCGAACATGGTGCCGTTGGAGGGCACCGATCCATTCACCAGCCCCACGGGGATCTGGAACAGCCGCAGGCACAGCCGGTAACGAGGCCACACCGCCAGCGGAGAACCGGTGCTCAGTTGAAGGGGGCTTTCCAACAACTGCAAGAATTTAAACTGACGTTGAAGTTTACTTATTTGTGCTTGAAGAAGGTGGTTAGGGCGAACGGCTGCGCAAGGCACTTTTTGATGGGGCTCGTGTTCCGCGTTGAGTATTGTCGCTGACTGCCGAATGCAGAAACTAATGTGTCTCACGTTGTGCATCAGAAAAGGAATAATTAGAAAATGTGTCCCAGCTGGAGATTTTATTGAAAAATATATTGTGAAACAGGTCACAGCTGAAAAGCAATGAGATATTCTTACCCTAATGAGGAATAAAGAAGTCTTTGCGAAGTTTTGCACTCGGTACCTTACGCAACAAAGAAACGCTTATCGATCGACAAGTACATAAAGCAAGATTCTAAAACACTAACGAAATTCACTGTAAAAACAAACGATAACTTACTGTAGGAAATGGCTTTCAGTCTAGACAGAAATGTACGCAAAATACCTCTATTGAACAAGCTCCCTGATGCAAGAATCTGATGCAGGCTCTATGACATTCCCATAGAAATAACACAAATATCAAACAATACAATGTTATACATTGAAAGCATGTCACACAGTTCCATACATTTTGTGTGATATGACATCATCACATCATATCACTTTATCTTACTTAAAGACTCCGCTTGGGAGCGCTACATAAGGTTTGGGTCTATAAATAAGTGAATTGAAATTGTATGACATATCCTGTAAGATCCTGGTAATACCTATTGAACCATACTGGTTTACTCATCAGGGGCATCTCGCAGATGTGACGTCATAACTCCATCTTCGTTTGAATCCAGACGTTCTTTAGGCAGGCATGTGTTATAAGTGCCGTTAAATGTGCTGAAAATCTAAAATAAACAGCTATCTATAGGAGAGTTGTCAACCGAGAGCAGTACATCCTTTATCGAATTAGAGCACGAGAGGGCGGGCACTTTCAAGTAATTGTTACATGGAATTGCCCCATACATAAGAGAAAAAAGAGCGCTTGAGGTTATTTAGGTTTGCTAAATTTTGCTTGATTCAATTTTATTTATACTATTTTGTTCTGTAAGAGAGTTTCGTTTGTCTCTGCGCTTTATTTCCTCCATCACGGCAGAAGCGGACTGCTCACACATTTGCAGTGCTTAATAAGCTGACCAGGTAAAGTGAAAAATTCCCCATCGTAAACTTTACGTGCATATTGACGTCGGGCGTTGGTGTGTATAGGGTACTTAGCAAGTAATATAGAATGATTACGTCATGGAGTTTAGAAGCCTGCTCTTCCTACATGCTCTCGCTGTTATTTCACATACAAGAGGTACCAAGTGCCACTGGCATAGCAATTGTAAGTTGATGATTTAATCACGCGTTATGTCTTCACTAAGAGAGGCACCGAAGGAGGCTTCTTTACTATAAAAAGAATATGGCCAGTTTCTAGGTCAGCCATGTAATCTATAAGCACACACGAGTTTTGCCTTCATTTTACTCTATATAGTAGTGCGTTACACCCATACAGAGAACTACGAGCACATATAGATCACGTGATAAATAATGAGCCAATGATGTTAATTCCTTGGCTCATTATGACGCAGTGCGCAGGATGTTAATTCCTTGACCCAACACACAGTGCGCAGAGAACAGAGTGCTCTTGGACCCGAGACGAGCAGTGCGCCATAGTTCGTCTGACGTGTTTGATGTAACGTTCGCAGTTGGTTTCTATATGTTTGTCGTTATTATGATTATGCTCGCCCGCGTAATAATAATGCTGAAATATAATAAACTTTTATAACTAGTGTACAGTACACACAATAGACCGAGCCCACAGACCGATGTACGCATGCGCCGGTTTTGCGGAAGTTGCGCCGCCTACATACTGGTTGCAGTCGGCTGGCCAGCGCGCGCACATGCAACTGCAGTTTTAAAATCTCCGCTCCACACAATTCACCGCACATTTCTCATACTTCACCGCAGAGAACAATTCCTCGTCATTATATTACAAAATTACACCGAAGCTTACATGTAGGGTAAAATTCTAAGGCTCCATCTCTTTTTCTAAGCGATTGCTATGCAGCTCGTTCAGTCGAAAAGCCGTCGACATAGTTTGCACCATTTATCGGAAATAATCGACAGTTGTGTAGAAAAATTTTATCATGGTAATTTGTGGTTCAGTCATTGGTAATTGACTGGTGTGTCATAGGCGGTGATGAGTTAACAAAAGCGTTGTAATAATTGATGAATTGAAGAAACAAGATAAGAAAAATTGGAAAAGGGGGGTTCGAAGGCGTCAAGATGGTCAGAATGAAAAGTAAATGATTCCTGATGCTAATTAAGAAAGTGTATAGTGTAATTAAGAAATTATAATTGAAATATTAAACATTTTGAAAATAGGAAAAATGGACTTCAAAGGTGTCAAAATTCTCAGAATGAAAAGGCAATGCTTGATTATACTAATTAAGAAAACGTGTGTGTGTAACCTATCGAGTAATTATTGAAAATATTGAAAAAAATTGAAAAAGAAACTGAAAGTGTCAAAAGTGATCAGAATAAATGGTTCTAGAAATAGAAGCGGAGAGCTATTAGTTGTGTGTCTAGAGCGCAGTAACGTAAGAATGATTACCTTCTTCAGCAAACGAAAGAACCGACAGCGGATATGGAAAAGCCCTAAAGGGGAGACTAAAAATGAGATTGACTTCATATTGTGCTCTAACCCTGGCATTGTGCAGGATGTGCAGGTAAACAGAAAGGTGCGAAGCAGGGACCGAACAATGGGAAGGTCGTGAATTAGTCTAGATATGTAGAGGGAAAGGAACAGATTAGTAAGGAAGAAGTCCATCAATGTATTATCGATGAGTTGGTAGGCAGAAAAATTCAGGATCTCGCTACAGAATAGATATTCAGCTTTAACCGATGATGACGACTTTAGTGTAGAAGCAATGAGCAATAGCTTCAGAGGTATCATTAATGTGTGCACTGTATAAGTACGGGGTAGGATAGTTAGAGAGGATACTGGCAAATTATCTAAGCGGACGAAATATTTGGTTAAGAAATGCTAAAGCATGAAAACCCCCAACCCAACAGACAAGACAGAACTGGCTGAGATATTAAAGCTAATCATTAGATGCAAAGTGTCCTATACATAAGGAAGTATAACATGGAGAAAATCCCAGGTCACGGGTTCGTTTCCCGGATCAGGACGAGTTTTTCTTTAACTACTAAGTTTCTGAGAAAGCTGTGTAGCTATCTTTGTAGCTGTATGGCTGCGCTTGGGTGGATGTCAATGAGTAATTACTTCCTTATTATCTGATCCATTACACACTTTCAATGTTTTAATATGGCGCATCGAGCATTGTTTTTTCAACCTGAGCATTTCGCAACCTTTGAAGCTCCTTTTCCAATTATTATAATTCCTTTCAGTCATCAGTTACGATGATTTTATTAACTCACCATCGCTTATTGCACAGCAATCAATCATCAATCACTATAACCATAAATTACCATGACATGAATCTTCACGCAGCCCTCCATTATTTCCGACTCGCGGCGCTAACTGCTACTATTAGAACGACGCCGAAGGCTTTTAGATCGAACTAGCTGTAAGGCTATCGCTTAATACATAAAACCAGCCATTTGTTCCTTGTCCTGTCATAGCATCCAGAAACGTAACATGTGAATTCTTCCAAAGCCCTCTGTCATACACACCAGTCTAAATATCATTCGCAAACGAGCAGCGCAGGGACTCTGGGCAGCTGTAGCGGCCGGATGGCCACGTGTCCAGCAGGCACAGCGGTGGCGTCGCGAAACCAGCCGGTGGGACCGGTCTGTCAAACTCGAAACAAAAATTGTGTTAATTTCTTCAATATGCTGCCCACAGAGAAAGTATGCGTGGGGCCAGGGTTTCAAAGATTTCGACACTTGCTCAATGCACACACTCGTGCCGAAGGATACCGGGGCTTGGAGAAGTTAAATTCAGCCATCTCTTCGCTATCAGTTTACAGTCTAGTATGGAGCTATTGTTACGTATTTAGTCACTTTCGTCGTGATATTCTGTTTCGCTCGCGTGCTTGGAAAAGAAGAAAAGAAATGAAAAGCTTAAACTATGGGGTGTGTGATGCTGGAATGCCAATAGCAAATTCGCTTCTTCAGAGACTTTTTGGCGTCTAAAGCAATTCCACACAAAATCTATCAAAAAATTAAGCCTGGAACCTGCTGCAGCTGCTCCGTTTGCCGCTGGCTTACGGCGTCCACAAAAGCTCCCATGGCCGTGGAAGAAGCCCCGCTGTACGGTGTGGAACTGCAGTTGCCCAGGGGCCAGGCTGGGAAGAAGCGTGCCAGGCGGTGCTGCCGCATCTTGTAGTGCACGAAAAGTGACGTCAGGTTGTCCACCCATGTGACGTCATGGACTAATCTTCCGAACAGTCTCTCCAGCTGCGACAACCATACGGACCGTTGCGTATTCTTGTGTAGCGCCTGCGACGCTTCCGACATGCAGGCCGGGTAAGCCTGGCTCACCGCACGCAAGCACATCAGCTCTTTGCTGCTTGCCTCGGTCCGGCCAAGCGTGTACACTGAGTGTAACACGCGCACATCGCTCAGCTCCTCTGGCAGGAACGGAGAAAGTGCCACGAGGCCCAACAGGCCTAAGTAATTAAGCATGGCGCGAGGAGCTACAGTGTCCACAGTTCTGTCCAGCTCTTGGCGGAAAAGGTGACCTCGACGCACCAGTAGTCGCGAGCGAGCATCCAGAACCGTGATGTTCTCGAAGACAATGCGTATAAAGGCCTGAACGCCCTTACCCAGGGACGCTAGCTTATCTACATCATAATCTAACGGCGAGCTTCCAAGGTCTTCAAGCTTATGGACAGAGATACTAGTCAAGGCAATTCTGACATCCTCAGCTGCCCCGTCTGCGGCACCAGTGTCCTGCGGATTCAGCAACTTGGTTGCAGCCCGTACCGCGCGAGTAAATAGAGTTAGGACGCGTTCTTGAGACACGTCCTGGGAGAAAATGATAGTACTGGGTGGGCCCACTTCGATGATATTTTCTTCCAAGTTCCATGGGTCTAGTCCGATTTCGATGCCTACCAACGACGGCACACCTAGCACACGCAGAAGCTTGGCGGCGAAGTGCCATACATGGGCTGGGGAGACCTTGGAAGTGTCTTTGTTAGGCCACTCCGATCCCCACTGCCTGAAGAGACGTGCCACGTCCTGTAGTGTGCTCTCTGCAGCAGTCGTGCTTAAACAGAGAGTGTAGAGTTCCCGGGCAGGCGCGACGTCAGCGTTTCTTTTGCTTTTTATGTAAGAAAGCAACTCAGCTTCCATTGATGATTGCAGCAGGGTATCAGTGGAGACTGCTGCTCCGGGCAGATCATCAAGGAACTCGGAGAACGAATTTTGCCAGGCCTCGCAAACGTGCTCGTAGAAGTTATCGCATGGTTTCTTCTTTGATTGCGTCGTTAAGCCGCGGAGATAGTTACCTTCCTTTTGGCAGTACTCGGTAGAGCAAATAAAGACACCAAGAAGCGTCTCTTCTGTTGTTGCAGTAGAACCGCGAACTTGCGTTGTAGGCAACGCAGGTGGTTCTTGCCTTGTGTACCTTTCGGGAGGCCGCCAAGCAGTCGTCCACGTATTTGTCCAAGGTGGTTGAGAAACAATAGGGCCTGGTGTTGTGGTACACTCGCCTTCAAAAGTTGGATAGGGACCATGCCTCATGGATGCGACAAATATGAGGAAGATAATCCAAAGCAAGACGAAAATAGCTATTACAATGACCATCCTACTCTCGGGAAAGAGTTGCACTGTGCTCAGTTCTAGCTCCTCGATTTCCTTCTCCACCCGTTCACTCTCTTTGTCAGCTTCCTCTAGCTTTGCCAGAGAGAGCTCGGCTACAGACACCGACGCAACGCGAGAGACAGTCCCTGCTTCTAGCTCAGACTTCTCTGCAGCTGCCGGAGCGGTTTCTTCTTGTGGCGGATGAGTCGCTGACGTTGGGGAAGCTACTCGAGCCGTAGCGGCTTCAAAAACTCCTGTCTCCGAATCTCTCTCCTCTTCGGGTTCTTCTTGCTGCTGCTCATGGTTCACCGCAATGCTTACTTCTTCTTCCTGGCGACTCTTTGAGGTTTTCCCTCCGGAGACCTTTTAAAATGATAGACGGAAGAACAGTATGAAATTGTCACGCGGACCAACGACCTGTCTAATTTTGTAAAATCAGTGAGTTGAACAAAGCGTTCAAGACTTATTGCGCTGTTCTTTATTCGGTTTAGATACAACGTATATCAGCCTGCACGCATCTTCAGATTTCAAGTGTAAAGCGCCGTCTTAGAGATAAAAATCATGATGATATATAACAAATGGTTTATCTCAATGTATTTCAAGGCTACATTATTTTCAGTCTGTGTGGGCATCTACAACAAAGGAAACTACATATGAAAAAAAGCTTCACTTACAATAAAAACGTTTTTTTTTGTGCAACACAAAATATACATTGCCGAATTCACACATGAGCTATTCTTAAAATACAATGTCATACCTGTTATGATATATGATTACCGGCTAAGTAAGCTTTTAAATAGAAATAACGAATGGTGGTACATAGCTAAATCCCAAACAATGTCCCGAGCCATTCCACACGTTACAATGTACGCTGGACTGTAAAAACATACCCTACAACATACGGTTTCCGAACAATGCAAAATCATTTGCAGAGAATATTAAATGCGGTAATCAGAGAGAACATACAGCTCTAAAACTGTGATTTCAATAAACTTGTACAATATTATATGATCAAATGACCATCTTAGAATTTTCTCGTGTCTGCCACTCCGTAGTGATATTTTGGTGGTTCTAGTTGTTCCTGAACTTTTCTCATTGTTTGTGACTCTTGTTTTGCTTTGCATAATGTTCAACGTTTGTAATATCTATTTCATAATTACCTTAGTTAATATGTATCCATGTTATTAAGGAACAACATACCTGCTACGCTAAATGTGTAGGGGGGGGGGGGGCTGCGGCTCCGTCAATCCCTCATGGATGACAGCTTTTACTTCGGGCCCCCAGTATCATAAATGCATGTGACGTCAAATAAAAGCAATAATATTATAACTACATTCAAGTTTTACAGCCTGTTGTATCAAGCCACCGAATTTTCTCCAACGTGCTTCTACATTTACCCGTTTGGGAAGGGTGTAATGTACCCAGCACGAGAATATGAATATTCGGCGATTCCAATCCCAGAGTTCGATTCTCTTCTTGTGTTTACGGTTTGCAAACTCTGGTCGTTTTTGGCGGCAAATGCTCACGTTGTGGCGCGGCGTGGCGCATATTGAGTCTAATTTAAAATGCCTAAATTATAGCATCGCATCAGAACTAAACTTAGAGTTGCTCAATTATGGTAAGGTTGCAGTATTACGGTATTGTGCACACATGTAAATTGCTGGGATTGTTCGATGGTGGATTAAAGAACAGACCGAAATCTTAGGGTTCTCTTCATTTCTTGCATTTCACTGCCTTGCAAATTAACTTCTATTTTTCATTTCAACACGATTGCTAGCAGATAAATAGTGCATTAGTGAAAAACATGTGCTCTGTCGTAACGCTTCTACACTACCACACCTATAATATTACTTCCGTCTGTAATCGTGACCTGTTTGTTAAATATTCGTTTCTCGACTTCAAATGCATGTCTTCTGCCGAAGGTAGCCAGTGCTTGACGTGCAGCATATGTGTGCAATAAGGAATCAAGGTTCAGTATGAAAATGCAAAATAAAGATAGCAGGAACAGAATTCACCAGCTCGATATTAAAGAAGCGGTTCAACTGACGCCTGAATAGCAGTTGTGCGTAGTATGATTGCTTGAACAATTATGTGTAGCTATCCTCGTCCAAAATCAACAATACATCAGCATGCCGTGGGAACATAAATGCAGCTTATTGTATTCCCTTCCATTTCCTTGTAGCGAACAACCGCGATGGTAGAGTATTTTAAATGCTGACCTCACTCATGCTCACGATAAAATCAGGCAGTTCTAATACCATACGCGATGGTATTCTATACCGGTAATGTCAATCCGCTCTTCGGAAAATTGAAGAGCAATTGTTGCGGCGCTCTAATTTGCTCCTAGGTTCTAACGTATTTATGACCGAACCATGTACCATGTGCTATACAATCATATTTTCCGTACGGCTATGTCAGTGCGATATATATATATATATATATATATATATATATATATATATATATATATATATATATATATATTCAGTTGTAGCTAGCACAGAACCGGGTTAAGTGGAGAAATATGGGAGAGGCCTTCGCCCTGCAGTGGGTATAATCAGGCTGATGATGATGATGATATATTCAGTTGGTTTCAATGGGCCAGTTTACTGAATAAAGTAGAGCGTTACCACACACGCGACTGTTCGTTTTCACAGTGTATTTTGTCCAACCAAGACGACTCATATTATGAACTTGGGTATTTATGCATGTATAGATGTCTGCAGTATATATATATATATATATATATATATATATATATATATATATATATATATATATATATATATATATATATATATATATATATATATATATATATATATACATATATATATATATATATGAGATGAGGTAGGGGCGCACAAACGAAAACAGTGGTTTATTTCCAGCGATTTGGCTGGGCCCCGGCCGAAACGTCGGAAATAAACCTTGTTTTCGTTTGTGCGCCTCTATGTATGTATGTATGTATGTATGTATGTATGTATGTATGTATGTATGTATGTATGTATGTATGTATGTATGTATGTATGTATGTATGTATGTATGTATGTATGTATGTATGTATGTATGTATGTATGTATGTATGTATGTATGTATGTATGTATGTATGTATGTATGTATGTATGTATGTATGTATGTATGTATGTATGTATGTATGTATGTATGTATGTATGTATGTATGTATGTATGTATGTATGTATGTATGTATGTATGTATGTATGTATGTATGTATGTATGTATGTATGTATGTACGTATGTACGTATGTATGTATGTATGTACGTATGTATGTATGTATGTATGTATGTATGTATGTATGTATGTATGTATGTATGTATGTATGTATGTATGTATGTATGTATGTATGTATGTATGTATATCCCACCATCAGTGCGTTGTTTGTTTCCTTCCACTTGTCATTTAATTATCTTTATCCGATAATCACCATACGACTAATTGTTGTCAAATACCAACAACCAAACATAAAAAATATCCCCAATGTTTGCCTTCGACTCGTATACTGTCAGCTCCTTTAAACTATACATATATATATATATATATATATATATATATATATATATATATATATATATATATATTGCATACATCTATACATGTGTAAATACCGAAGTTCATAATATGAGTTGTCTTGGTTTGACATTGCAGTTTTCCTGTAGCTTCAGAAACGTGTGCGATAAGCAAAAGACGAACTCTGAAAGTATCTGTGCATCCTATGCATCATAAAGTTATATGAAACGCAATATCTTTGCCGCCAGCAGCGTCAGTGACGTCAAAAATTATATCATAATACACACCGGCACGGCGACGGGAACAAGCTTCCTCTTCTTTTCCCGCGTCTGCTCATAATCAGCCAGTGGAACATGCTCTTCTTCGTCTGCCTGCTCCGCATCCGCTTCCTCTGCCTGTGTAAGACATTTGCAGATTTTTTAATTGCATAGCCGGGCCAGTTGGTACATGATCACTAAGCAAAAGAGCGCGCTTTCGACAGGATGCAGGGTCTAAGACAACACACAGCGCATCACCAACAAATGAAGAACTTTATTGCATGCTTGCAATAAATAGGAAAAAGCTCTCAAATCAACCCACGAAACCATCCTCTTGTCACTCCTTATCGTCGTTGCTGGTCCAGATATCTGATTTTCTTTTTCTTTTTTGTGGGCGTCAATGGTCTGGTGCTTACACATTTACCACAGTTTTTTTTTAATCATGTAAGCCTCATAAATCTCACGCATGACTTGTAAATTATAATGCCTCAAAACCTTGCATTTTTTGAAATTAGGATTGCATTCGCAATTTGTCACGTGTGTGGCTAGTCTGCTCTTGTAGCCTTTGTCAATGTTCCCGACGGGCTCCGTCGAACGAATGTTGATGCACCTTCCGGTTTGTCCAATATACGTCGCTCCGCAAGAACGTGGTACCTCATAGACTGCATCAGTGTCACAAGCAATAAATTTGTCGTTGTGTTTTATCTTGCAGCGGATGGTATCTGTAGTGCCTTTGCTCACCATTACGCACAATCTGAACAGTTTCTTTGGCGCATTACAGATCAAGCGCACGCCGGCCCGCTCCACTACTTTCTTTAACGTGTGACTAACACCGTGCACATATGGCATGAAAGCACCCTTTTTTTTTTCTGCTTTCTGGTTGCACTTGGGTTTTGGCTGGCTAATTTCTTGCAACATCTTAAATGCTAGGCTGCACAGCAAGTCATCAGGAAAACCTGTTTCACGCAATCGTGATATCGGTCCATTAACACTTTCTTGCTGACTGTGAACACACGATCTCGTTAGGGCGTTCTTCGATGCACCTAGAGCCACAGCTCGTTTAAGCAGCTTTGTGTGAGCCGAAGAATGGGGTAAAAATGCTTTCTTCGACAAGGAGGCAAGGAGTCTGCATCGGTTCATGCGTGGAGCCCATCCTTAGTGATCTTTTGCTAGCCCGCCGAGATCGTCAGTTACAAGAAGCCTTGTGCCAAACCAGCGCAGTCAAGACTTTCCGCTACGTTGACGACTTCCTCGTAATATACGAGCTTTCTGGTGAACAGGTGGGCAACAGCGGTGTTCAAAAATTTTTCAAGGTATTTTCCGGGGTTCTAACAGACTTTGAGCTGACCAAGGAATTACCACTGAACGGACAGCTTCAGTTTCTCGACATGCGGCTGATCATTGAGGGAACCTATCTTTGCTGGTGTTATGCCCTAGGTCAAAGAAAGCACTTTTACTGTATTCTTCGGCTCACACAAAGCTAGTTAAACGAACTGTGGCTATAGGTGCATAGAAGAACGCCGTAACGAGACCGTGTGTTCACCGTCAGCAAGAAAGTGTTAATGGCCAAATATCACGATTGCGTGGAACACATTTTCCTGATGACTTGCTCTGTAGCCTTGGATTAAAGATGTTGAAAGAAATTCGCCAGCCAAAACCCAAGTGCAACCAGAAAGAAGAAAAAAAGACTGCTATCATGCCATAAGTGCACGGTGTTAGTCAAGCGTTACAGAATGTAGTGGGGCGGGCCGGCGTGCGCTTGATCTGTAATGCGCCAAACAAACTGTTCAGATTGTGCGTAATGGTGAACAAAGGCACTACAGATACCATTCGCTGCAAGACAAAACACAGACAAATGTATTGTTTGCGACACTGATGCAGTCTATGAGGTACCACTTGTTTGCAGAGCGACGTATATTGGAGAAATCGGAAGGTGCATCAACATTCGTTTAACGGAGCACGTCGGGAACATTGACAAAGGCTACGGCAGCAAGTTAGCTGCACACGTGACAAATTGCCAATGCAATCCTAATTTCAAAAGATGCAAGATTTTGAGGTATTATAATCTGAAAGTCATGCGTGCGATTTATGACGCTTACATCATTCAGAAAAACAGTGATAAATGTGCAAGCACCCGATCATTGACGCTAACAAAAAAGGAAATCAGCTTTCTGGATCAGCAACGACGATAAGGTGTGACAAGAGGACTGTTTTATGGCTTTGTTTGAGGGCGTTTTTCTATTTATTGCAAGCATGCGATAAATGTCTTCAGTTGTTAGTGAAGCGATGTGTGTTGTCTTAATCCCTGTGTCCTGTCGAAAGTGCGCTCTTTTGCTTAGAGATTTTTAAGCAACGATCAAAGTAGATCGAATATTTAGGGAAATCCCCCAAGATGGAGTAGTTTTGTAATAAGGACTGGGCTTGCGTGGACGTCAATGACTCCCTTATCTACTCCCCGTTGGGATATTATCCAAAATATTCGATCAACACAATTCCCATTTCGACTTGTTGATTTATTCACTCTGGCCCTGCCATCTAATGTGCAGATAATCGTGGTTAGCTCAGCTGATAGAGCGACTGCCCCGGACAGGCGGTGGTCCCGGGTAAAATTACCTGACCATGGTGAATTTTTCTTTAACTACGAAACTTCTGAGAAACCTGCGTAGCTTTCTTTTTCATATGGCTGCGCTTCGATTGATGCCAATGTGTAATTTCTCCCTTATAGCATGAAAGTAGACTCTGAGCATAGACTTTTTTTGAGGCATTTAGTCAGGTGGAAAATTTCCCAAGTATAAGAAATGACGCATCAAGGTTGTCACACTTAGTGGCTTCACAAATATCAGAACCTATGTTCATTAGTTCCTGGGAGTGAGTCCGACGGTTGAAAGAAAGTGGAGAGATTGCGCTGGATGAACTGGCCACCCTGTGTAGGCAATGCCTCGTGACCTCGAGAGTAACAAAATCACATAAAAACGCTAAGACTATCAATGTAACGCTAACATTACCTAGATATCTATCAAGGCAATAGTTAATAGAATTAGAGCAACCTTTTATTTCCATCAAACAAAGGATCCGGTGGAATTTAATTAAGGCAACTCCAATTCTCATTAACAAATGTGTTAGGTAAGAATACACTAGCCCTTCTGTACTATTCGCCGCTTGCTTAGAGGAAGTACTCAGACTTGTAACGGGAGCAGTTAGGGATAAAGATTGATGGAGAATACCTCAGTAATCTGTATTTACCTGATGGAATTGCCTTGCGAATTAAATAAGGGGACGAATCACAAAGAAAGATTAATGGCCTAGACAGGAGAATCAAAATGGTATCGGCCTTAACATAATATGGAGGAAGCTGAAGTAATATTCAGCAGCATCGGAAGAGAACAACAGTTTACAATGAGAAACGAAGTGCTAGGTGTGGTGAAGGAATACGTCAACGTAGGACACATTGTAGCCAAAGATCCTCACTACGAAAGGAAAATAACCAGGAAAATAACATTGGGATGGAGCGTATTTAGAAAGTTCTTGCAGGTAGTGACTAAAAGCTTAGCAGTATCCCGTAAAAGTAAATATATACGAGCTGTATCTTATCAGTACTCACTTGGGGGGGGGGGGGGGAAGAAACTGGGAGGTTAACGAAAATTGGTTCAGTAAAACAGAGAAGACGCTGAGAGTAATGGGATGAAAAGTGGTAGTTGAAATGTTAAGGGACAGGAAGCGTCCAGCGTTGGTCAGGAAACAAACTCGCGTTGATGACGTTCTAGTGGAAATCAAGTAGAAATGGGCATGGGCAGAACATGTAACGAGAAAGGAGGGTAACCGATGGTCGTTTAGAGTAACAAATTGTATTCCAGGAGAATGCAAGCTTATATATATAGAATCAGGGGCGGCATAAAGGTGGACTGGTGAGATTTTGCGGGGATTAACTCTATGCAGCTAGCACAGGACCAGGGTAGTTTGAAGGATGTGGGAAAGGCTTTTAAATTGCAGTGGGTGTATTCGGGCTGGTTATGTTGATAATAAGTGAGTCCGACTGCAAAGGAGCTGAAAGAACTAACTGTATTTTACGACTGGATTGGTCTTTGTGGTGACACCCAATGCCTGTTCGGAATGGCCACTATCCACGTACGGAATAGTGCCCAAATAAATTAGCACGTCATAAGGATTAAAGGTTACTTACAGTGTGTAAACAAATGGCGTTAAAGTAAAGGTTAAGCATTTGGGTGGTGTGTGATACAACCAAGTGTTGACGCTCGGAGGGTGATTATATATTATATTAGTCAACAAATTCCAAGAGTGATGCCGTCTCCTTTTAGTTCCTGAGTTTTCGTTTATACGTAAGCCATCTAAATGATGTTCGCGCTATTTACTGAACAATGCAGGCGGCAGCACATGCAAGCGTTGTTGAATTTCGTCGCCTCGAAGAGTTGCTGCTTGATCTCGAGAACGAATTTTAAGCAGTCTTTAATAAGTGCGGCTTTACTCTCATTTCAACCACCCACAGAGAATATTAATTGCTTTTTCCTTCTCAAGGGCCATAATTGAAGAATGCGCTGCTTTCTACGGATTGAAAACATGAGTCGTATATTGATCATGAATAACATTTAGCGAGCACTGATCACATGGACGGCGCTCAAATAAGTTATTGGAAACTTTGTGTCCTCCCCCTATTTTGCCAGAATTTCACCCATGTTCAGTATCATTTAGGCGACAAAGCCGAAAAGATGAACGCTTATCGATGGTTTCGTGCCCTGCATGCACGAGAGACTTTCGTTCTGCTAGCAAAATGATGTCATCAATACCTTTGTTCACTTGTGAGCCTAGGAGAATGCCATCCAGAGCCGCAAGACACTTCTTCTTTTTGCCAAGGAACAGGATTCCCACGGAAACTCCGTAATCTACTACGTGGACACTTGGACACAGTGCTCTTAGGTCAGAAAACAGTCCCAGACACTTCGCGGTGCTCATTCCAAGCATTCGAATGCTCAATCCAAGGCCGCCGGTTTGATACCGTCCGCGGCGTCCGCATATCAGTCGAGGGGAAACAAATAACGCTCATGTTTTTGTGATGTCATCGCATGTCAAGTAACTAAAAGTGATCTCATTTAATCATGAGTCGATTACTATGACGTCAATCATATCCTATGCATCTCTTCGGGACGCTGAATCTCCCAATTTGCAATTTTTAACAGCTTCTTAAAGTAAAATATCGTGATGCACAGAAGCAATAACGCACCTGTTCCTCGTCACTACTAGGTGCCGTTCCTTTCTTTTTCTTTTTCTTTTTTTCCCTCTTTTTCTTCTTGCCGCCTGATTCGGCGCCCGGCTCATCCTCGTCCGCTGCTTCTTCCCGCTGTTCACCTTCCTCCTAAAACAAGGCAATAAATGACAGTTTTTGCAGACTGGCCATTTGGCGTGGCAGTGACGCCCGAAGTCCTCCTGGAAAAGTTTTCCCAAAAGGCATGGGTATGTGAAACACCAAACGGCAACACCTGAGCGTTCGCGCGTTATTCAAGGTAGCACGCAGGCTGTGGTGTAGCAGCTGATCGTCGCGAACCGAACCGCCCAAACTTCCATCTTGGCCGTTGTGATCGCGCAATGAAACGACCGTTATAAGAGAAACTAGGTAAATCATTTATCCGAGGTGAGCGAGTTTTCCTAGGCATTTCAAAAGCCAATGTGGCTTCTGGGAATTGCTTACAGAATGTATATCGTAAGTTTGGGGTTTACAGTCCTGAACTAAACTGGTGAAGTAATTGGCCACAACCTTCCATGATTAGTTCCATAAAACCCCGGCCCTCAGTCACCATCCGCTGCGGAACAACTGACCACGGCGGCGGTCAGATTTGTGACGCAGCAGGGGGTGATAAGAATTCCTGGCTCCGCTGGACAGGCCGCCATTGGAAACTGACCCTGGCAACGTTTAACGCTAGAACCCTAGCTAGTGAAGCTAGTTTAGCAGTGCTGTTAGAGGAACTAGAGGGTATGAAATGGGATGTCATAGGGCTCAGTCAGGTTAGGAGGACGAATGAGGCATATACTGTACTGAAGGATGGGCATGTACTGTATTATCGAGGTTTACCGGAGAGGCGAAAACAAGGAATAGGTTTCCTTGTCAATAAGTATATAGCTGGTAATATAGATGAATTCTATAGTATTACCGAGAGGGTGGCAGGCATCGTAATTAGGCTTAATAAGCGTTATAAACTGTAGGTTGTACAGGCCTATGCACCTACATGTTATGATGACCAGGCAGTTGAAAGCTTCTACGAAGATGTAGAATCGGCAATGCGAAAAGTACAGACTCAGTATACTGTACTAATGGGCGACTTCAATGCCAAGGTAAGGAAGAAGCAGGCAGGAGACCAGGCAGTAGGTGACTATGGCATTTTTTCTAGGAATAGCAGGGGGGAGTTACTAGTTGAGTTTGCAGAGCGTAATAAGTTAAGAATCATGAATACTTTCTTCAGCAAACGGAGGTCCCGGAAATGAATATGGAAAATGAAATTGGCTTCATACTGTGTTCAACCCCCGCTATTATGCAAGATGTAAAGGTAATCGGGAAAGTGCGATGTAGTGACCACAGGATGGTGAGATCCCGAATTAGCCTAAATCTGAAGAAGGAACGCAACAGATTAGTAAAAAAGAAACCCATCAACGAATTAGCGGTGAGGGGGAGGGCAGAAGAGTTCAGGATCTCGCTACAGAATAGATATTCAGTTCTAACCGAGGATGGCGACATTACCTTAGAAGCAATGAGCAATAATTTCAGAGATATCATTACTGAGTGCGCTTCAAAAGTAGGCGGTAGGATAGTTAGAGAGGATACCGGTAAGCTGTCTAAGTAGACGAAAGTTTTGATTAAGAAACGTGTATGAAAGCTTTCAATCGAGCAGACCAGATAGAATTGGCCGAGATATCAAAGCTAATCAATAAGTGCAAGATGGCCGATATAAGGAAGTATAACATGGAGAAAATTGAGCATGCTGTAAAGAACGGGGAAGCCTTGAAGAGGTAAAGAAGAAACTGGGCATAGGCAAAAACCAGATGTATGCGCTAAGGGACAAGGCGGGCAACGTCATCACGAATATAGACAAGATAGTCAAAGTAGCCGAGGAGTTCTATACAGATCTCTACAGTAGCCAAAGTAGTCAGGACCGTATTGAGATTGGCGGTAAGGAAAAAGAGTCAGACGTTCCACCAGTGACGAAGGACAAGGTTAAGAAAGCATTAGAAACTATGAAAATGGGGAAAGCAGCTGTAGAGGATCAGATAACTATAGATTTGTTGAAGTATTATTCACAGCTTGCTTACAGGAAGTATTCAGAGACTTGGAATGGGAGCAGTTAGGGATAAGGGTAGATGGAGAATACCTCAGTAATTTGCGATTTGCTGATGACATTGCCTTGCTAAGTAACTCGGGGGATGAACTGCCAATAATTATTGATGACCTAGACAGGAAAAGTAGAAAGGTAGGCTTGAAAATCAATATGCAGAAGACTAAGGTAATGTTCAACAGCCTCGGGAAGGAACAGCAGTTTACGTTAGGTAGCGAAGCACTGGAAGTAGTAGGCGAATATGTCTACTTAGGACAGGTAGTAACCGCAGATCCGGGCCATGAAAAGGAAATAACAAGAAGAAAGCACTCACAGAATATGGCTAGCAGCTTACCGGTATCGCTCAAGAGGAAAGTATACAACAGTTGCACCTGACCTGTACTCACCTATGGGGCTGAAACGTGGAGGCTAAGAGGGTTCTATTTAAGTTGAGGACAACCCAGAGGGCTATGGAACAAAACATGGTAGGGGTAACATTAAGATATAGGAAGCGTGCAAAGTGGGTCAGAGAAATAACTAAAGTTACTGACATTCTAGTGGAAATTAAGAAGGCATGGGCATGGGCAGGACATGCAGTGCGAATAGAGGATAACCAATGGTCGCTTAGGGTAACAAACTGGATTCCAAGGGAAGGAAAGCGTAGCAGGGGGCGGCAGAAAGTTAGGTGGGCGGATGAGGTTAAGTAGTTCGGAGGGGTCAAGTGGATGCAGCTAGCACAGAACCGGGTTAATTGGAGAAATATGGGAGAGGCCTTCGCCCTGCAGTGGTTATAGTCAGGCTGATGATGATGATGTTGACTGACCCATCGGCTCTGAGCGGCGCCACTGTGAAGGCTCCGCATTAATTGCAATAGCATTTTATGGCTGCCTAGTTAAAATGTGTGAGAACAACGTTTGCGGGGACGAGACTAAGGAGTAGAAGCAACGGAATATTCGCGAGCAGACGTCCTCAGTTATCAATAGCGAAACGAAAAAGAAAGGGGGGGGGGGGGGGGGTTAAGAATGGCTTGAACACAGTTATACGAGTGAAAGCTTTGTTAAGAATGGTTTTTTATGATTAAGCAAGGTTAGACACAATTTGAGGTTCTTTATTAGGGGGACATTGAAGCTTCGCCTAAAGAGTAGACGTGATAGCGCCTTTTACAGTGACTTTTCATTGCGCGATTCGTTAAATATTTTTGTTTAATTTTGTTTTGCAATAATGACAAGGCAGTAGGCACAACATAGACAGGTGTAACAGCCCTGAAATCAACTCTACATTGAGCTGACTTCTGCCCGAAAAAATCTAAGCCACTAGGCGGTGATAGCAGCAAACGTCCTCGCTGGTCGTCGAACTAAGAATGTCCGCTGCCTGTTGTAGTGCTCAATGTAATGTTGGTGCAAAAATATTTAGATAAACCAGAAAGGATACTGAGAAAGTCTGGAGGCAACGCGGAAACTGTCGCGCTTAACTGTGACAATTTCAGACTAATCTTGGTGAATCTCGCGCTACAAAGAAAATGATAAAAGCCCGTTTCGCGACACTGAGCACTAACAAATTAATAGGTGCGCTGCAGTCACAGTGATAAGGCAGATTGACGGCCGCTGTTAAAAACCACAAATAAAGATTTGTAATCTTCGCGACAATATCTCAATTTTTGGCGGATACCTGTCCGAAATTAGGTAAAGGTAATTCGGACCCAGTGAGGCGAAGTTCTATATTGCACCTTGAGTAGTAGAGCTCATGCTGTAAAATTGAGATAGTTTTAAAGGCTGACTATAACTACAGAAAAACACGAATGCCTTCTCAAGTGATTCACCAACTGGTAACACCTCAATCTAGTGCCCCCAAAATTGGAAACTAACAACTCTGTGAAGTCAGGCGTTTCAGCAGATTGTATAATAATTTCCTCTCAACTAAGAAGTAGGTTAGCTGTACTAATCTCACCAAGTGTACTTTGAAGAAAAAGCATTTTGTTCTTAAAGCCTTCATTAATACCAAATGCGTGGAAAGCGGTGACATAATAAGAAGGACTATGCATTTTGGGGATTTGCACTTGCAGACACACTCCCATAAGCAAAAAATCTTACTTCAGCGGCAACGGATTCTTCCTCTGCCTCGTCTCCACGTTCATCCTCAGCACCATGATGGCTGTCTTCCTTATCTTCTTTTTCCTCCTTGTCCTCTTCACCCGCCTCTTCTTTTTCATCCTTGTTATCCTTACCCGCCTCTTCTTCATCCTCCTTCTCGTCCTTACCCGCTTCTTCTTCCTCCTCTTCCTGCTCATCTTCACTCTGTACGATAAGAGTCAAGCAATGAAGATAAGTAAGTCTTTTGTGTTCCACATGATAAACGACAAAGGTCTGGCGTGCCTACTTTCAACAATATTTTATTGCGAGTGGAGTATTTGCCACAGTTTATTGCCAATCACTATTTCTTGAAGAGTATTGTCTTACACAATAATTAGCGAAGAAGCCATTCAATATTTCAAATGTTTTTTTTTTTATTGCAGTGTTTTTGTTATTTCTCGAAATATATTTGTAATAGCAGAAAATCTGAGCAATGCAAAGTATCTTTATTTTCGCGTAGCAGTAACATCAAAGTGTGATATTGTTCCAAGAACTAGGATCATATAGAAGCACCTTCCTTTAGAACCAGCCTAGGGGCAGGTTTACTACAACTTCGCTACTCAAATTGAATTAAATGCGTTCATGTGTTCATTGATTTACTTTCTTTGCCGTTCCATGCACTTAACACCATCCGTGCTGAAGCTCATTTTGGTAGTCAGGTGTGTATAAAGATCAACAAGCTTATAAAATGTTATGGCGGCTTCCTGGCGGCGAACATGTTTCAAGAGTAAACCTTTATAGCAGTCACCATACGGCAAAAACCTCTGAAAAACTGGCACTGTCAGTAAGCTCAAGCATAAATGAAATTCTCGTTCCCATCTTAGTGAAACACAGGATATGCTCCGGACGATTTGAGCCACCTTGGGATCCACAAAATGCAGTGATATCCCACAGTTTTTGAATCCAAAGGGACCAAACGGTTGCGCTAGGAAGGCAGTTAGTTAAAGCGGTCTTTGTGTTCCGTTTAATGTTATGTATATCTGCCTTACAAATGCATGCTCCTTCAGTTCTGGAACGGTAATTGAAAGCGGTTTTCAGTGGAATAATATTTCTGCGAAGACAAGCTCACATATTTCAATAAACTCTACTTTCTTAGTTCTTCGAAGTAGAGCAAGGGGACTGCGTGCCAACCATAGGTGTGCGGTTTGCCCAAGGTTATAAGAAATTCAAATCTGCGGAAGGTCGCATCTATTACGTTTGACACTGAAAAGCAAACACACTACGAAATCATTTGCTAAAATCCTTATCTGCCGACGATGGTCCCACCTTTTATGATATTCACTCCTCATAAACACCAGCCTCACTGCACCCACTGCAGAGCAAAGACCTCTTCCATATTTCTACAATATTAACCCGGTACTGTGCCACCTGCATTCATTTGATTCCCGCGAGCTTACTAATATCCGCCCACCTGGCCTTCCGCTGCCCTCTGCTACGCTTGCCTTCCTTTGAAATCCACTCACTCGCAAACTTAAAAACAACCGAGGATCTTGCATTCGCATTACATGGCCTGCCCTTTCACATTTTTTTTTGTTAATTTCGACTAGAATGTGAACACAGCAAATTTGTTCCATTCTCCATTCGACACGCCTCCTGTCTTTTAATGAAGCTAATAAATACATGTATAACGACATCTCACTATCTAAGCAATCAAATCTAGTACTATAAATCATTACCGACAATCGCATGGACACTGTACACGCATCTCTACTTTTATATACCATGAAAAGATGCACGTCGCTTTCAAATGATTCATGGCTCTCAAATAATGCTTACGTCCGAACTTCTTGAGTCTCGAACGATGCGCAGTGATAGTCTTGCCAAATAATAATATCAGAAACTAACTGGGTTCCCTAGGTTGAACTACTGGAAATAACCGCTTATGGATTACTATTATATATCTTTACTACAAGGCAGGTATAAGAGTGACATATAGAGGAACAATACGTCCTATAGGGCTATCATGGCCATTTCGCATGAAGCCAACACTGATCTCAATTAGCAATCGTATCATGTTTGAGCGGCAGTGGGGCTCTAAATTTGGGAATCGATAAAGACAGTACGCACCAGCACTGCACCTGGTGCAGAAGGTATCTTCTTTTTCTTCCTCTTATCCGTCTTCTTTCTTTCTCTCTTCTTCTCCTTTTTCTTCTTTTTCTTTTTGTCCTCCTCATTTCTCTCAGATTCGGAGGCTGAAAGTTGCTCCTCTTCCTCTTCTTCATGCAGCTCCTCGACCTGCGATATTGGGTCACTTGCAAGGCAGTAAAACCAAACCGTGAATCTCCAGTATTAGTTTTGCAGACCGTGTGTGGTGGACGTAAGTTGAAATCCAAGGTCGAAACTGTCGAAGAATAAATTCGCTAAACTGCAACTTCCTTGCACTTGTCCCGTGTACGTTGACTGTTCTGTTTTACTCGTTTGTATTCTTAATGCAGCTCTCTATTTCCTCAATGCCCCCAAAACAACTGTGAAGTCGAGGTGAAAAGATTTCATAATATAGCTTTATGTTTTTCAATAAAATAACACAGGTGGTAGGAAACTAGCCTACAGCTATGTTGGACATGGTAAGAAACATAATTCTGTACAAGCAGATGAGTTGATCCTGATACTACCGATAAATTCAATACAAATCATGCCACAACATTGCTCAAGGCTATACTAGGCTACTGGTAATTTAAAGACCCTATATGTTTATATCGGAAGTTGGGATCCCCAAAAAGAACAAACGTGAAATATACAAGCCTGCATCACTTATGGCGCAATGTACTTAAATGAACCAAAAATAAAATAGACATGTAGGCGCAAAACTCGAAATAAGTTTAACGTGACAGAAAAGAAAAGGAAACGAATAAATATGCGAAGGCTGGCTGTGCAAAAATAAGAACGCAGTGGATCTTCTGGAACTGACCGCCTCGGCTGCGGGAGGTGGTCAGTTCGAAATCCACCGCCGGACATCCACCGGTAAAAATGGGTACAAGCGTCAACCGGCCTGGCGCCCGGCTCTCCTAGGGGTGTGCGTTTGGGAGGAGCTCCGTAAACTCAGCAGTGCCCCTTGCGGGCCAAACCCAGTTTTGAACACCTCACAGCCCGCAAAGGTAGTTCATGTTCGCCTTGGCTCTCCCTTTGCGCCTCAGTGACAACAGCCGCAGCAGCAGTCGTTCTAAAAAAAAAAAAAAAGACAAAAAAAAAAAAGAAGGCCACATAGTGGGCTTTTGCCGCGCGAGGCGGACTTGCTGTTGTCCGATGGCGGAACGGAACACTTACCCATCGGCTCAACTATTTAGGACATATGACCCTTTACCCAAGCGTTTCACCCCAAGGAGCCGCGTACCAGGTCGGGGAAAGCTTGTACCCATTGAAAACCGGTGGGTACCCGGCGGGACCAAGGGATCGAACCTAGCACCTCTCGAATGCGAGGCGGATTCTCTACCACAAAGCCATGGCTTCTTTTTCTTCTTCTTTATTATAGGTCAGAAACGTACATACAGGCATAAAAATCCCTATCCTACCTTTGGCTTAGACGATGTATTAGAACGTTTTCATTTTGATCAATCTATCGATCACATTCATCCACTAAGGCTGCTCAGGCTTACTACGGAGAACATCTACGAGAAATGTTACACTTTCAATGAGGTTGCCCTGACCAATCGCTCATTTACTTCGGCGTGCCTAAATGCCATCTGCGTTTTCCAAATGCTATGGAAGCCCAGCACCATAATGTCGTATGGGACCTCGTCACTTTGTACGGGTAGAAACCGGATGCCGTAAGAATTAATGGGCAATTCTTTTTTTAAGGTTCTTTTTAATATATCCCAGTGATAAACTGGACCCCAGCAGTCTATAAAAACGTGATTGATGGTCTCTGTTTTTTTTACAGATTGTGCAGTTGAGTGTCCAAGGTACAAATATACCTGTATCATTAAGGCACGTTTTTACGGGAAGGGTACCAGAGGGAAGCTTGAAGAAAAACGATTTGATGGTCGGTGTAACCGGCACCTTCCTAACCCTCTTTAGGACATCTTGTACTGGGCGTCCACAATATACGGATAAGTATAGAGGTACGAGTGCAAACAGATTGAGGAAGTCCATGTAAATTTTTTCCTGCGTACAGTACTAAGGTACTCAACCGAAAAATGGGCACGCAAAATTTGTAAGGCCAACTTCTCTTAAAGCCCAGTGACAGCGCGATTACTGGCCGGACAACTTGATACAACGAAGTCCGGTGTCACGTTATCTAAGCGCATCTGCGTCGTTGTGCGCAACAAAGGGTCTGTCTGATCGCGCGCAAAAAAAAAAAAAAAAGAAGAAATCGTGATACAACTTTTCTCAGAAACAAGTTCGAAACACCAAGGCTACCCCTTTTCATGGGAAGAAACAAATTAACTCGGCTAGTTTGCTCCCAGTTTGAGCTCCAAATAAAAACTGCAAATGCTCTATGTCATTTCTGCACATTTAAGCCGGAGATGCGTAAAATTGCAGTAAATACCAAATTTTGGTAATCAAGAACAAATTACAAACATTTGCACGTGCGAACACTGAGAGGTCGTGCCATTTCCACTCATCCGCATTTTGCTTAGTCTTTTCCATTGTGTGGTTTCACAACTCTCTGCTGCTCTTATAATGCTCGAATTGTACACCCAGGTACTTCGCTGGAACCGTCGTTCACCGCATATTAGCAAACATTGCCGGTGTATTATCCCATTCACCGTACCAACAATCAATGCTCTTCTCCCAATTGATTTCGCACCTTGTCGTTTTGCATCAGTCACACGCAACTCTAACGACTTCTTTAGCGCTTTCCCGATCTGCGCAAAAAACTGCGATATCGTCCGCGTAAGCAAGTACTTTTACCTGAGTAGACAGGAGAGTGAACCCGCAGACACGTTCATTATGTATCAGTGATAACAGAAACGGCTCAAGATAAATAGCAAAAAGCAGATGTGAGAGCGGACAACCTTGCCGGACTGAAAAATAGAAAGGCCCACATTCTTATAACTGCTTTTTCACAATGATACGTGCGACACAGTTTTTATACGCCATCCGCACACCTTGTGATATCACTGAGCCAACTGCAGAGCTCGCTTACTTCATGGATTTCCTCGGGGACCTCTTCGTGAGGAAGGTCAGTGTCGGATGTAGCCGAGCGGAGCAAGTTCGTCTTATTTTCATATTTCTCCGTTTCGCTCACCGAGGACTTCGGTATTATGGCCGAACCAGCAGCCTCTGGAGACTCATCTTGTTGCAGTGAAGACTCACTGCCTCTGTGTACAAAGAATAATTACAGCGTTAACATCTCCTTAGAATGCACATGAGCTGAGATGGAGTTTGTCTCAGAATAAATTAATACACCATGCGTATACAAAGCAAACAGGAGGAACATTTATCCTATATCTCAAACGTGCTCCTATTTAAGATTTTTTTTCACGTACACATACAACATCAACTTAACATGTGAGCACGGAGGTAAAATAGTAAACGCGCAATTTAACCGTGCTTCATGCATTATTTATTCTTTTAGTGCGTGGTGAAAACTATTTTTTCATCTTGAGAAGAGAGTTTCGCGGTCTGAAGATCCCGTTACATGGTCAGCGTCCTTAATTCGTTGTCCAGCAAGAGATATAGTGCAGTTCACTTATAACGATATGAGAAAACCTGAAAATGCAATCGTTATAACCGATTTTCGTTATATCTGGACCAGCAAAAGAAAAAAAGAAAAATGAGAAAAAAAGGCACTCCCAAGTATCTTCCCATGCTGTAGGCTTGCCTACTTACTAGCGATGAGTAATCATGTTGAACAATGCTTATCATCGTAAAGAGCACTAAACACTTTATTGCAGCATACATCAGTAGCCATAGAGTAACTTAAGCATACTCAAAGAAGTCGGAAATTCGCGCTCGCTTGAGCAGCAGCTGAAGCTTTACAGTAGCGTGTACGCTGGCGGCAGTCCTTTTTGCTTGCACGAAACCGATTAGCGGCTGGATGAACTGAAGGACATCCCCAGCCTTGATGATCGTTAAAATCGTAAAGTGCAAATGCTCGTATTTTTTCACGAGGCTTCCAACCTTGAAACCCGGATAAATATCCCGATGAATCTGCCGTTTCATCTCGTGAGCTATCGCGCCGTCCGTCTACGTCATGGAGGAAGGAAACATCTTAGGAGAGACCCTTGCCACTCCCAATGCATTGGAGAAAGTGTGGTGGAAGTGACGTCAAAATTTAGGGTTAGTCAAGTCGGGCCATTAGCAACGGCATCGCTGTTGCTATGTCGAGCCACTAGCAACAGCGTTGCTAAGGGCCCGAGGTACGTGAGCGTCGTGGAGATAGAAAATGCGGAGAGCAAAGGAGGAGGAAAGACGTATCGTCCGGTCGCGGCGCGGCCGCGCCGGCTTCAAAAAAGTGACGTCAGGGCCTCTCCTAAGTTCTTTCCTTCCTCCATGGTCTATGTGGTCGTCGCTATCTTCCACGGATGCGGAATCGGTGATGGCGATAACGATACGGCCGCAGCAGCACCCTTTCCGCGGCTGCGATTGCGATGATGATAGTGCTCATTTTATTCCGTTTTCATCGTATATCACTGTTTGCCGCATTTGTTGAGTTCTCACGTCATTGTCTTCTAAATATTTTATTTTGTATTGAATATTCAATCAAAATGTCATGGTAAACACCTATCGGGTGGCGATAAATCTGTCGTTGTATCGGATGTACCGCCGATAATCGATCGTTATATCTGGTTCATTTTAACCTAGGCGCAATAGAAAAAATGGTAAGTATCAAGAATTTGATCACTATAAGCGATATATTGTTATATCTGGTATCGTTATAAGTGGACTGCACTGTAGTTTGGTTGGGTTTATGGGCTTAATGTCCGAAATTAACTCGGGCTATGAGAGACGGCGTTCCATAGGGCTCTGAAAATTTCGACTACTTGCTGTTTCTTAATGCGCACTGATATGGCACAGTACACGGGCGCCTTGATTTTTGTCTCCATCGAACGGTGGCTGCCACGGCCAGGATTCGATGCCGCGTCCTTCGGTTCAGCAGTGTAGCGCCCTAAGCACTAAGCCACCGCCGCGGGGCTGACAAGTGAGTACCTGTGATAATACAAGGACTGCGGATTTGCTTAAGGTCAAAGCTACTGTTTTTATTGAGGCTGACATTTTCCGATGTCTTCAACTGTTTGCATATACCACGTTATCAATTCTTCTTTATGGTTAAATAATATCGCAATAAATATTTATTCATTACGAACATTCTAGCGGTTCACTTCAGGCCTCATCCCTTTTCTCGCGAAGAAGAAAAAAAAAAAAAAGACTCTTTCGAAATAGACACCTCGGTTTATCGACTGCCGCCATGCTGGTCAGGTGCCCCCTTGTTTGCATATATGAACAACCCTATATACACGGTGTTTCACTTTAACTTACTTCCCAAGGCTAAGCCTGTGAAAAAAGTGAGAATGTACTTGACAAGCTTCTTCAGAAATGCTTTGTGCTACTTGAATAGGTTCACTTGAACACTCTTCGTACAACATTGTAATTTTTAGACATGGTAGCGCCTGTTCTGCTAAAGCCAGAAGCTCGAGCATTCAACAATGACAGCATGGATAGTCGCACCGTTCTCCCACTAAAAAAACGCAGTGTTCTAAATAAACGTGCTCCTAATGATTCCTCAAAGAATCGAGACAGCACCTGCAGGTCGAAATGAAAAAGTACGGTTTAGGAAAGTACGCTCGCAGTATGTACATTTTTTAGGGCATTATAAGGACTTCATCAGTCACTAGGGTACTAAAGAAAAAAAAAAGTATTGATTAGAGTGACGATATCGTAGAAGCAGTTATGACTATGAACACTAAGCAGCATGGCTTCTAAGAAGTCGCCTCGCTCTTCGCGTACATTCACGCACTTCTACTTATTTTTGTAAGGTTAAATGTCTTTTACTAGAGACACCGAAATCATTCTTTGCTTTCAAGCACTGACCCAGTCCCCCCCTTCCCTCCCCTTTTCCTCATCGCTTGCTTCGACGGACGGCATGGAGCCCAGTGGCTCTGACGTTCAACTGGGGCAGCACACCTACTCGGTTTGGATCCAAGCCGCGGAAGTAGCAGTGGGGGAAGCGAATTGTGAGTGCACTCGCGTACATTAGTATTAGTAAATAATAAATGTCAAGAATGCTAATGCATGCCGTTGATTGAAAATTATCTTCAGTCTTCCGTGTTAGGGCATGTTTTTATACGGAATTTCTTGTTATTTAGAAAGCATTTCAAGCAATTTGAAATATCGTGTAAATGGCTTGAGGGCGCTATAACTGCCACGATGATAAATAAGGTGGCATGAAACCTCCATCACTGCAATAAATTAATCTAGCCGTATAGCAAATATTGGCTGAAAAAAACTAAAAGATTACGTTTGTATAAACGAAGAAGTTTCGACAATTCTGCAGCATCAGCCTTGGTATAGTGCGCGTATTTTTCAAGCTGTAATTAAAGCGGCGCTAAAAACGCTGCGAGGTGTATGTAAGGGTTTTAAGTACTTAGTTTGTCTCGGATGAAAACCCAGCACGAAACAAAGAGTTTACTTACATTTGATCCTCTATTTCACCCCAGCTTCCTGAAGCTCTGTTTAGATAAAAACAAAAACGTATAGGTAATGACAGTCTTAGGATAAACGGCCATTGGTGAGGCTCACTGGTCAGATAGCGAGAGTTAACTCATATTCTCATTAGTGTCACAAAGTAAAAATTCCTAAACTTTTCTGGTGTTCTGGAGACGAATAAAATATCAGAGACCAAAAAGTGGCACCGCAATGCTCTTCTCAGACATAGGTCATGGGACTTCTGATGGTTTATTCCCTTGTCATTCCGGAAGGCGCTAGCAATTTACACTAGCCCAATGTCAGTTAAATTCGCCTTGCAAACTTTTTCGAGAGGACTGTATTATACGCGCTGCAGCGATAAACCGCAATGCTTACTCCTCTTGCTCCAACAAGGCCCCCTCAGGCGGCCTGTACTCTTGTGTTGTGGTCGGTTCGCGATTCTTGAGCACCGCTTTGGAAGACCACACGAACTGGTCTGTCTTGCCCTCCACGGTGGTTGCACCGCTTTCGGCCTCCGGGAGCGCACGGGGAGCACTGGAGCCCGACAACGGCCCACCCTCGGGGGTGCGCCACGTGAAGTTCAGGAAGAGTGTCGCTGCGAACAAGCTTTCTTCTCCGAGTGCGGTTAGGTTCAGTGACGAGGCTCCGCTACCCTGCGTGCAGACCACCGAGGTAGGGTTAGGTTGTGTTCATTGACGTTTCCTGCAGCATTCAGTTTTGCGGTATGAGATAGATTTGTCCAGCTTCAGGTAGTGACGGTTTAGTATATTCGATGGAGCCGAGACAAGCTAAGGAAGCTGAGATCTTGTTCCGCTTTTCACATAATTTTGTGGTAGGTCGAACCTATGTAGCAAAAAAATAGTCTCATTGGCCGATTTGTTAATAATGATTGACAGATTGAGCAATAAATTGATTGCTCCTCTCCTTGACAGAAGGACTGCAAGAACTTTTGTGTTCATGTACAATAAATGAAATTTACGGTACTTGCAATGCACAGTTTGTACTATAGAGTGAAGCAGCATATTCTCTCAGTCGATTGCTCAGGCAACGAGCAGACTCGCTTATGTAAACACAACCCCCTGTACAACCCCTGCTTAGAGAGATATCGTACACCCAAGCGCTACTAAAACGACATATTTGGTTGCCTGCTTCGAAAAAACAAAACAAAACAAACAAAAACACTAGGTTTTAGTTGTTTGCTTGGTTGTAATGGGGGCGAAATAACTTGAATGCTTCCAGGAGATCGTGAAGAGCTTGAAAATTCACGTAAAGATGTTTTTTCTACGCTTTTCTATTTGCGTTACAACACAAGGCAGCGCGTCATATTTTTGCTTGTGGCTTTCTTTAGATGCACAGGAAACGTTTGGTCACCTTTTTTTTCAGCGCATTTATGTTTAGCAGGCTTTCCGTAATGTCAGTGAACTGCAGCGGCGCAGAAAAACAAGTATTGGGGAAGAGCACAGGTTGGTGGAAAGAACTCAATACTCAAATATCGCTTTTCATTCCTTTCCTTTTTCTTTTTTTTTTTTTTCATGTGAACTTCTGGTCTTTCAACATTGAAGAGCCGCGAAATATTCGAGTAGCGTCTGCAGCCGTAAAATGTTCTTCTAGATGGAAGAAAAATGAGATGAACCGCAAGAATTTAAAGGAAGGCACTGTTTTGTTATGAGCCAGGTTTCCCAGCTAAATATAACCAAGTTTTTTTAAAAATATGCCGGGTCCTAGCTTAGTTAAACAAGCTGATGGCTGTTAGAGTCATGGGATCTAGTCCACAGTATGCTTTTTTCTTGCTCTTCACTCGTTATTAATTAGCAAATACTAATTATCTAACCGTGTAAGTATATGGCTCCAGGAACAAAGTGTAATATAATAGCTTTGGAACACCGTACAATTTAGTAGCTCCACCCTTCAGCGTTTTTGCGCGATAGCGTTAGTGGCTCCGTTAGGGGTTGTTTCAACTCACTTAAATTCTAACATTTCTATTTCTATTGTCACAAAATATCTATAAATAAACAAGAAGTCTATTACGATATGCGCTGCAACTGGGCTCACACTCTAAACCTGAAGGAGTATAAAGGTCGAAAGCGAAATACCTAGGAGTATAAGATTGGGATGGAGCGCACATGGAAGGTACTCAAACATTACGACTAGGAGCTTACCAGTATCACTCAAGGGGAAAGTGCGTACCGGTACTCGCCTATGGGGCTGAAACATGGAGGTTAACGATAAGGGTTCTACTCGAGTTGAGGACAATGCAGAGCGTCATGGAAAGGAAAATGGGAGGTGTAACGCTAAGAGATAGGAGGATTGCAGAGTGGATCAGAGAAATAAATCGAGTTAATGACATTCTTGTGGAAATCAAGAAGAAATGGGCATGGGCCGGACATGTAGTTCGAAAAGAGGATAATCGACGGTCTCTAAGAGTAACCAGTTGGATTCCAGAAGAAGGTAAGCGTAGGAGGGGGCGGCAGAAAGTTAGGCGTTTGGGTGAGATAAAGAAATTCGCAGGGGTCAAGTGGATGCAGCTAGCACAGGGCCGGGTTAATTGGAGGAAAATTGGAGGATGCTATAGTCCGGCTGATGATGATGATTACCCTAGTTCACTCTCTTTTAGAGGCAAGCTATGATCTATATGTACCGGGGCAAATTTCGATAACTAAACACACGGAGTACGTATAATGCTGGCAATTGAGGCATAATCCAGCCCTAAAGAGTAGCAGCTGGATGCAGTAAACAGTGTGAATAAGCCTTTAAGCGCGGCTTTAAAGTTCCTGACATTAGCCACTTAGAGAAAATAGAAACGATTATTGAAACATTGGTACCTCAAAACTTCACCAGTGCTGACAAGGGAATCTGTTATCGCTAACAGCCTTAAGTACCCACATTTTTAGTGCAAATCTGCACCAATAGTTGAGTAGTAAACCCTGCTCCTAAGGAGGAGTGCACTAGAGCACAGTTCACTCTATTTTTACTCTCTTCTAGAGCAGGCTAGCGTAGAGCTTACAGTGCATAAACGCCGGAAAGGCGCTTAAATTACTTTCCGGTTTCCTTGAGGTCGAAGAAAACATCATAGCGATGATCTAGTGAGACCACCGCGGGGAAGTCAAGACCAGTGAAATAGGCGGGATCGCAACCGCGCAAAGAGGGCCCCCGCATTTTCGGTCAACGCAGGTGCTGCTATACAAGCTCTCCCTCAAACTCATCTCAGTTTGAAGGCTTGCGTGTGTACGTACCTCGGACTTAATGTGCAGCGGCTGGAACCATCCATGCGACGAATCCGACCTGTCAACTCGCGAAGTCAACGCTGAATCCTTCTGTCCGGGAGACTCGCCCAGCGTCGACCTTACCAACTGCTGCTCCTAATCATGATGTGAGACGCAATATTAGTTTCACGAATAATAATAATAATAATAATAATAATAATAATAATAATAATAATAATAATAATAATAATAATAATAATAATAATAATAATAATAATAATAATAATAATAATAATAATAATAATAATAATAATAATAATAATAATAATAATAATAATAATAATAATAATAATAATAATAATAATAATAATAATAATAATAATAATAATAATAATAATAATAATAATAATAATAATAATAACGCGTTCACAGGAAGGGAAAGGTGCAGTATCTGTCACACTTGTTTCTGTGGACTGATTTATTTATTTATAGGAAGGGAAAGGCGCGGTAACTGTCTCACTTGTTTTCTGTGGACACCACAACCGCGCCATAAGGGAAGGGAGGAAGGTGGGAGTGAAAGTGGAAAGAGAGAAAGAGGATCCGTAGTGGAGGGCTACGGGGTAATTTCGACCACCTGGGGATCTTTAACATGCGCTGACATCGCACAGCACACGGGACGGCTCTTCGTTTCGCCTCCACCGAAACGCAGCTGTCGTGGTCGGGATCGAACCTGGGTACTCCGGCACAGTAGTTGGGCGTTTTACCACTTCACCACTGCGGCGGGGCATTTCACCCATCGCAGCCGTGAAAATAATGGAATCCATGAAAATTTCACCTAATTCTAGATACTACCACATGGTTAATGATTATAACGGTGTGGGCAGAAACATTGGTCCTGTCGAAACTTGCAGGTATAAAAAAGACAAGCAGTGACAATATGATATGAACGTATCGGCTGCTTTTCACAATCTCCGAGTATCTAGAAGTCAAAATAAACTATCTTTTTTGTACCCATATAATATTTTCGCATCTTTCGGTTCAATCACTAAATCAACAAGCCGTCGTTGCTGCAATTCGCGAGCAATTATAATTATACCCCGAGCAGAGCTCGCGGGAATGCACCCAGAGCTTTGTTCTCGAAGTGTGGATTTTTTACAGACAACTCTTGACTTCCTTCTCGATAGTGCAAAGTTAGAAAAAATGGGCAACACTTAAGCTCCTCTTTTTGAGGCTATAAATGCAACGTTAATGGCTTTTGTCAGCCGCTTCTCTTGCGGGTCCTCAATAGCTTAGTACGTGCACCTTTAATTGATAGGCGCATTCCAACTCGGTTTGTCACTGCCCCCTTAAGTAATGCATTGTTAATCTCGTACACAGCTCTTCAACTATAGTTATAAGTAGTTATAAGTTATTAGGTAAATATTTTATGAAAGACCACACGGCATATATAAAAGGTGCCACTTTAAATCAGCCGTAAACGTTTGCTTGCGTGGTTAAAGGAATAGCATGTCGGGATACTGTCTGGGTTAAGTGGAGAAATATGGGAGAGGCCTTTGCCCCGCAGTGGGTATAGTCAGGCTGATGATGATGAATGAATGAGCCACGACTCCCAATTTCGATAACTAGCTTAACACAATTTATTTTCAGCGCAGTAATTCAGTCATAATACGTACAGCGGCATCTGGCTGTTTTTCATTATAACATTGCGACCTTAAAATCGCAATAGGTTAAATGTTTTCGTCACTTTTCTTTGCGTCGATACCTGTGTGATGAGAAGCATTTGCGGCTAATCTGGACACCACAAATTTATTTATGCGCGGACACAGGCGCCGCTAATTTCTCCGCTCAACAGGAGCTTTAACGTTGTCGTGCTAATAAGGAGAAAACTGTGGCTTGACTAATACCAACGGTGAGATTTAAGAACGCATTTCATTACACTAGAATTTGATCTTCAGTTTTAAAAAATGGTTAATTCTTTCAAAAACATTGAAATGATAACTCAAGAGACAGAGTCATTGCTTTCCCTGGACGCTGTTGTTCTATATTCAAGACACCGAACCCCTGTTCTATAAACACTCAGAGAAAGTGAGTACATCTCAGTTGAGAGTTACGTCGTTTTTGAATAAGAAGGACAAGTAACAAGTGTCGACTATATCTTGCGTCACATTTTATTGGCACCGTAGAGAAAACTTCAAATGGAGCCAGCAACGCACCACCTACGCGCCGAATGTGGAGAATGCGAGGGTTATAACAACATGTAGTTTCACAGTCTGCGGTATACCAAGTAGCGGATGTATGGACAAGGATTTTCTATTCAATATTTAAATTTTTGGTGAATGTGAATATTCGTGAATGTCTGTTGCAAACCTGTCTTTTGAGAATTTGTGACGGTCCACTTTATATTACGAGTACATTGCAATCCTTCGGTGAATCACATGCCCTCCAATGGCACGAAGGGCTTTGGTAATTGTGCCCCTGCTTTACGAACGTCAGCAGCAGCTTCAATTTCTTGCACAGTGACCAAAAGATCAGCGTGCCTGACGCAAAATTTGTAGAACAAAGCTTAGCAGCTTAGGTGATCAATTATCGCGAGCTGATAAAAATCCCCGCGCATTGCTCTGCTCCCTTTCCAGGACGTGTTACGCGAGCGACCCACGGTAGACGTTGGCGGCTTTATATGTTGTGAAGACTTTCTAGGGACCAGTTCCCATGTGCATTTGAAACTGCGCCCCTGGCATCTGCTGCGGACCGGTGTTGAAAGACGGCGAGGAAAGGAGTACGCCGCGGCTACAAAACGACCAACCCTCCGGGTTCGGGAAATGTGGTAGTCTTCAAAACGGCTGGCCAGTTGTCTTTCGGCTATTTAACGACCGCGTTTCAACACTAGTCACAATGTAAATAAGCTTAAATAAGGTTGCTTCTTTCTCTTGCTATTGCTTTTCTCAAGAATTCGGCCTTCCGCATCTTTTATGCCTCGAAAAGAGACACGCGTCTTTATGTGACTGGTTTTTGCGGCTTAATTCTAGTGCTAGTGCTGTGGCGCTCTCCTGTTGTGTGTAGGGTCCATTGAGGCGCGCCCCTTCTCGCTCGCGTATAACTGCCGTGCTGCTGCTCTCTCTCTCTCTCTCTCTCTCTAGCTCTAAAATGAAAAAGCATGAAAGCCCGCAGCGTGGCGCGGCTGACGGTTGCGGGCCTGACTGATATATGCATGCGTATACGAAGTCCTCGGTGTGACAGAGCCACTAGCAGGTCATTTTAAAGTCTTCGCTAGGGAACGCGAGAGGGGGGCGAGGGAGGGGTGAGGGTCGTGGCATAAACACTTTAGGGGTTTTAATTATTGGCATATCGGAAACAATAAACTTGCCTCCTATAGACATCAAGTTCATCTGAAAGTTGTATTCGACGAACAAGGGGTTTGTTTTAAACTGTCTCCCCACCCCCACCCCCTTGCCAGATGTCGAAAGAGATGCACCTCCATATAAAAAAGGCATTTGAGTGCGTCTGTCACTCAGAGTTATTGGAAAAATTAAAAGCATGTGGTATTAATAATGCCTCTCTCCAGTTCTTTGATAGCTACCTTTCCGCCAGAAAACAAAAAGTAGTGCTGAGTGACAGACACTCTCCACTACTACCCGTGACTTGCGGGGTCCCGCAAGGATCTCTATTGGGCCCTGTTTTGTTTTTTGTTTTCGTGAACGACCTATCGCAGGCCATTAAATTTTCAAAAGTCTTTATGTATGCAGATGAAACTGCTCTTTTGTTCACATCTGAGTCACTCTTGGGCCTAGAAAACACGATAACGTCCGAACTGTTTAATGTTTCAGAATGGTTTCGTGCTAATAAACTAACAATAAATGTAGATAAAACTAAATGTGTAGTATTCCACTCCAAGAGAAGAAACATTGACCCTAGTACGATTCACATATCTCTAAACAACGATTGTGTTCTGCAAGTTGCTTCTTTCAAATACCTTGGTATCATCTTTGACCAACACTCGCACTGACAAGAGCAGATAGATAAGCTATCTAAAAAGCTAGCTTTCAGTTGCTACGCGCTTACCAAGGCGAAAAGGTATTTCCCGTACACCATACTACGTTCCCTGTATTTTTCGTTATTTTACTGCCACATCAGCTACTGCTGTGAATCTTGGGGACAAACGTACAAAACTTATCTACTTCCCTTGCAGAGACTGCAGAAGAGAGCATTGCGTATAATATATCACGTATCTTCCAACTGCAGCAACAATAATTTATTTCTAGAAAATCGAGTACTTTCATTGGAATCCATGCTTAAATACAAAATCTGTGTATTGGTAAATAACATCATTAATACTAGTATTCTGTTGCCATTTGGTATTTTCTTGTTGCCATCTCGCAATACAAGACATGTATTAAATGGCAATTTCAACTTCCCTGCCTGCCACAATGTGTACGGAGAACGTTTAGTGCAATTTACTGGAGCCCCGCCGGGGTGGTGCAGTGGTAAGACGCCCGACTACTGTGCCGGAGTTCCCGGGTTCGAACCCGACCTCGGCGGCTGCGTTTCGATGGAGGCGAAACGAAGAGGCGTCGTGTGCTGTGCGATGTCAGCGCACGTTAAAGATCCCCAGGTGGTCGAAATTACTCCGTAGCCCTCCACTACGGCTCCTCTTTCTCTCTTTCCACTTTCATTCCCACCTTCCTCCCTTCCCTTACGGCGCGGTTCGGGTGTCCACAGAGCAAGTGTGACAGTTACTGCGCCTTTCCCTTCCTGTGAACCAATTTAAAAATTTACTGGAGCAAAACATTGGAACACGTTCTCTATTAATGTGAAACTTGTAGTTAACTTTAAAATGAGTTGCAAAATGTTCTTTATTAACAGCAAAGAAGAGTCATGATCCCCTCCCCGCCACCCCCACCCCCCCCCCCTTTTTTTGTGTGTGCGCTTGCGTTTTGTATTACTCGCCTATGAATTGTTTGCTGAAATGTATTTTCCTCCGTGCGTGTTGATTCTTTTTGTTTGTTTGTGTGTTTTACTCTTTTTTGTGTGTGTTTGTGTGTGCTCATTACGGCTGCCTGATCAAGTTTATTCTGTACTGGACCGTCTACTAGCCCCGCGGCTATCGGTAAAAATATTCTTCATGTATTTCATTGCATACATATAAAGATCACTTTGATTGATTGATTGATACCTCGGGTGCTCCCCCTCTCGTCTTGAGGGACTCTTATGTGTAAGTCATCGCTATTAACCCTTGTCTCTTTGCTTCACTTGATCTTCCAGGACACCTTTCTTAAATTTTTGGGAATGAAGCTCACTTTGCAAAAGGAAGCTTCATGTGCTAGCTGCGCAAGCCTTGCGGGCTGGATGGTTGTATATTTCGGTGGAGCAAGCTTACCGCGGTGACATCACGGGAATGGGCCGTGTAGTAAACACTGTCAGCATGCGATGTCGTCGAGCTTGCAGAGCATGGCTGAGACGGCGGGAAGCTGGTCATCACGCTGACACTTCGTTGGGACACCGGCGTTCCGGCAGCTCCTTCTCGGCTGAAACAAAAAAGGAGCTTTCATAACCACACAGTCCGAATTGACAGAGGCGAGTGGCGCTACGTATTGTGCCTTCAGCAGTCGCAGTAATATTTGTGTCTGCTGCGTTATTAAAATCTAGTGATTTGTGTAGCGATGGGCGAATGTTTTCCATTAAGTGGAGAGTAAGCGAATATTTACACGAGGTTCAATGTATTTCTATCAGGTCCTATGAGCCTGACGCCTTTCGGGAGCCGCGGCTTATTTGTTATGCGGTGTGGTAAAACTTTAATATCCTTGACATATAACATAGGCGTCACCCTATCCGCCTAGACGGCGGCAAGGAGTCATTGGACTATAGTGGGATTGTGCGATCCGCTTCAGTTACGGGATCCAATAGTTGCGCTTCAGTTGTATCGCCAACGCCAAGTGATTCGGTGATTAGAAGTTTAGGTAAACTCAAGACCTAGCAGTGACCCATGTATGCTTTTTATATATCTTAGGATAGAGATACGTAATGATCTTCACCCAGAGAGGTTGATTTGACGCGTTTATGTTTATGACCTGGAAGCTGTCGCATAATACACATTCTCTTTTCCATGATCTTAATACGCAATATGCAGACTATCTGATCATTGGAGAGGCTTGTACACAGCCGGCATTTAGAGGTGCTGCTTGATCGTAGATATATTTTTGCTGACGGAGTACATTCAAAGCAGCTGCTTAGTTTAGTTCTCATGGTCTACCCTAGTACTTAGGTTCAGATGACAACTTTCACTAACAGAGGTTGGCTACTGTGCCAACTGTGCATTTATAGTCGGCTGCTTTATGACAGTGAAAGGAGGCAGCGATAAGAGTTCTGGTAGAAGAAAGCAGCAGATCGCATTCCGTGGGCTTCTGCAAACTTCGCTTTCCTAAATACAGCGGCGTTTATGTAATTTATTTGCAAACATTCTGCTGCCTGGTTTTTATTACAAGTGTGTCATGCAATGGTATTCACCTGGGTGTCAGGAAGAGCAACTCGATCTCAGTGGCTACGGACCTTCTGGCCGGAACTGCAACCTGATGGGTGGTGAGAAAAGAAAACAGGATAAGGATGAGCTGAGGACTTGTACTGAAGAGAGACAATCTTCACCCGGGAGCTTAAACAGCTTGTTCGGTCGAAAAGCAGTCACCGTATCATGGTTTCGGCTCGGGTTTTGTAAGAAGTGTTCGGAATGTGACAGGAAAAATAGAGACCTTTAGTTGAGGCAGTGTACCGTCCCTTATGGCGAATCGCAGGTGTTCGCAAAAGAGTAAGACAGATACTGTGTCTTTGCTTTCATATAAATAATAAAAACATTCGGGGACACTTTGGCGGCCAAAGTGATAAAAGGCGAAAGCCTGAGTGCTGCATTCTGCTACGCGACTATAAACTCAAGACCTAACAGTGACCCATGTATGTTTTTTATATATCTTAGGATAGAGATACGTAATGATCTTCACCCAGAGAGGTTGATTTGACGCGTTTATGTTTATGACCTGGACGCTGTCGCATAATACACATTCTCTTTTCCATGATCTTAATACGCAATATGCAGACTATCTGATCATTGGAGAGGCTTGTACACAGCCGGCTTTTAGAGGTACTGCTTGATCGTAGAGATATTTTTGCTGACGGAGTACATTCAAAGCAACTGCTTAGCTTAGTTCTCATGGTCTACCCTAGTACTTAGGTTCAGATGACAACTTTGCTGCAATCTGCTACGCGACTGTTTCACGTGCAGCGATGAATGCTGCTACGAGTAAAGCGAGTGACTACTCTTTCACATTCTGCGAGTGCATTTATTCAGTGAATTCTGCTTGGCAGCGACGAGATCACGCTCCTTGTATCTTCGCAGTTGTTCTACGTTTACTGTTGTGTGGTTGATTTTAATGAGCGCACGGGAATAATTAGTAACTAATTAATTATTTACGCGAATGATACTAAGTAGTGATTACAATTAATTAGTCATTATAATTAGTAATGAGTAATTACTCAGGTGTGGCAGTAATTAGTAAATACATAATTATTTATTAATTTGTGTTTGATCATTGATTGCCATATGGCCACAGAAGGCACGCATTCGCGCATACTGTGGCGGTGCTCTATGATCGGTAGAGATCTCCATGATGTCATCCCGTCTCGACCAATCAGAGCCGCCGCAAAAGCATGACACTTTTGCTGACGACAACGATGGGGCAATAAAGGCTTTCGCCCTAAATGTGCAAGAGTCCACCGAAAAGAGAGATAGATACTGCATCATAGTTTGCCTCAAAATCAACTTAAATAATATATGTATATGACAGAACATCGCCAATGAAAATCCGATGTTCAATGCGCTTTCGATTTTGCTCTTAGGACGAAGCTTGGACGCCTCCTTAATTATTATTATAACCGAGGTGCGTCATGAGTGCCGTTGGTATGAATTCAGGTAGAAAGAGAGGAAGAAGATAGCTTACACGGTAGGAAAGAGCACTGAACAAGGGTAGATGGCGATGGGGAGAAGCCTCAGCTCGCAGGTCGAGCCAACGTTTCGACAAGCGAAGACAAGTCCATTTGTCAAAACGTTGGCTCGACCTGCAAACTGAGGCCTCTTACCCCCCCCCCCCCCCCTCCTTCCCCTCCTCTACCCTTGTTCAGTGCTATTTCATGCGTTGGTGTGGATTATTGTCTTATTGTGATCATAGTTCGAAACGACCCGCGCTTCATAAACAAAGGCGTCCTCTCTACAAACGTGAACTCTTGTCAAGTGTAACACATTGTAACAGTATGTCAAAATAGATCACATACTTGTGAAACTTAAACCGCTGTTTAAGCTAACACTTTCTTTAGGCGCACACAAGTTCTTACGAAGTCCGCCAATGCATTTTTCAAGAACGCATTACCATATGGGGAGAACTGGCTCTCAATGAAATATCAACCGACTGTTACTTGTTACGGCGCGCTCTGAAAATGAGCGTGAAGGGCGCTTAACACAAACAGTGCACGAAGGTGATAACAATTAAACGTGTCTGTTTCTAATGACTGTTCTTTCTAAACTTGCCGTGTTGTCAGTTTTTCGTGTCCAGTGAGAACCCGCAGTGACTTTGTTTCAACTATGCCAGATTGTGTGTAAATATTCCTGGGGCTGAGCTGAGCGCTGTGGGATTGATTTATCTGCTGTCTGCACACAAACGCATTACGATGCCGAAGGAAACATAGTTATACATCACAACGTTTAGTACTTAAAGAAGAAATTTATGGAACAAACGCAATGTTGCTTACAGGAAATGGCTAGATGACCGCAGGGCAAGTGCTCACAACGTAGTGACGAAGACCGATGAGTCCGGAGATCGCGTGCAGGAATCGCGTCCACTCCTGGCGAATGCTGTTTGCATCATTTTTTTTTTTTTGCTCTTCACAATACGCGTTGCCTCCTTCTGTCAATATTTTTGTTAGTACGGTATTTCTTTTCTGATTGATATGGCAGCACTATACTCTTCGAGTTTTCCGGCACACTTTATTATTTGTCTGCGTCTCCTTGTGTTCATTGCCGACTCATTAGAACTTCTCTTGGCATTGGAAACTTTTATCAGAGAGGTTAACGTGCGCATTAATTTTTGTGAAAAGTGTTTATCGATTTCTAATAAAACAAGCGGACTTCTCCTAACGCAATCAACTTTCTCTGCGAGCAAGGGTCAGGTTTTTTTATGTTAGCAACTCGACGTTCTCTTCAAAAGTGAATAGCAATAGCACGCCAGTCAGGCACGCTAAAATCTTAAGCACTATTCGCATAAAGAAAAAAACTCAGTAGCTGTTAGACGCTTCCGAACCTGAACATCGGGCGTTAGCTGAGTTAGGTAGCAGGGCGGTTGCATGTTTGCAAAAATTGTCTATTAATAAAGAGTTCTGCACACTATACAGTACGATTTTATTTCAAATTGGCCAAGGTCAAATTTGGGGACGGCTCTGATCAAATTTGGAGGTCACCATCGCGTCAACCATAATAGAAATAAGCTGGACACCAGTTTTGATCCAAATCGACAGGGGTCTAATTTTTGAGGTAGTTCAGGCAAAATATGGAGGTCACCATATACAAACTAGGCTAGACTTCGATTTTCCTCTACATCGGTTGAGGTTACATTTTGGGGTCATCATCATCATTGCCATCTTCAGCCGGACTATGCCCACTTCAGGGCGAAGGCCTCTCCCATATTCCTCTAATTAACTCGGTCCTGTGCTTGCTGCATCCACTTGACGCCTACGAACTTCTTAACCTGATACGCCCACCTAACTTTCTACTGCCCCTGCAGGCTTTCATTCCCTTAGAATGTAGTTTTTTACCATAAGCTACCATCGGTTGTCCTCTCTACGCACTACATGCCTTGCCCATGCCAATTATGTTCCTTGATGTCCACTAGGATGTCATTAAGTCGAGTTATTTATCTGACTCGCTCTGAGCGCTTTGTCTCTCTCAACGTTGCACCTACCGTGTTTTCGTTCCATAGCTCTCTGCGTTGTCCTCAAATTTGGGGGTTGCCCGGGCTATATGTGGTGTCGCCATCGTGTTCGCCATTGCTAGGCAATGTTAGGCTGGAAATCGATATTTTGTATACATGGCGACGCGCCCGGGGAGCCACCCTTGCCACGGCGATGGCCTATATTACTAGCGCCAGCATTTATTAGTTAGAGGTTCTTTAGGGGTCAAATCTTGGCGTCATTCGACCTCCAGGAATGGTACCAGTAGAGCTAACGTTATGAAACGCTTTAACTTGGCAGATATATGTCATATATTCCAGTGCTCGTATTATAAGTAACTGGCAAAGTACAGTGCTTAACCAGTCACTCAGAAGAAGTTAGCAGAAGAAGCATGTAAAGTCCACTTAAGAAACAAATCTTCATAATTAGTCTGCATGGAGATTGAAACAAACGTCTTTTGTCGGAATGTTTTTGAGCGCGTGAGCGAAGAATCACAAATAAGCATGCTAAGCACGGCCACAAAAATAATCTACAGAGGATCTCTGGACAATCTCAGTGCTTGACATGAATATTTTATAGCAAACACTGTGGCTGCGGTAATGATATTAAACACGATATATTTACGAGTTGTTACTCGTAAATAACGCTGTCTGGAGTGAACGCATTTGTTTAAGCTTCGTGGTCGTTAGGATGTTGAAAAAAAAGCGCCGTTTTGTAAATGGTGTACACAGCTCTTTATTGATGGATCGATGCTGAGTATCATTCCAATGGCTGGACAGTGGTGCGGAGGTCGGCGTAGAGAGAGAAAAAAAAGAATAAAATGATCATTGGAGAGTCTTCGAAGCCTGACACTATAAAACGCAATAAAAATCCACCTGCCACCCCAGAAGCACCACCCAGCAACTTTCTTGCACGAAGCGAACACGAGCATACTTAGGGTGTCATAAGGATACGTTTATGGAGCCACGAAAGTACGTGTACATTGCAAATATAACTGCTCAATAATTCAAAAACACTAACATAGGGTTTTGCATATTTTTTTCGCTATCATTTACGCATTTATTTTTGTGCAGTTATTTACAAATATGTTTACTTGCCACATCATAGTGTTTCAATAATTACGTAGTTAGTTATGTTCTGCTTATGAAAGCAATCAAAAAGGTCTAAGAACGGGGCCATTCGACATAAGACATATAATTCTACAATTCACTTACCATTTTTGTCACTGAGATATTCATCGGAAAGAAATAAAAGACACTGCTAAATACAATGCAGCTCAACTCAGAAGCCATATGTGTGAACCGTGGTATATGGTTGTATGACGGCCATAAGATAGTCTATACCAGATCGAACAGGAACATCTACCCAATAATTCTCAGAATGAAGGATGTGAACTATAAATGGCACGGACCGGTCTCCGGCCTACGGTAGACTCCGCGTCCTTGTCGGCGACGACGGTTGAAATCTTGAACGACAAATTGCGTTGGGTGCTGGGCTGAGTAGGCTGAAGGACCTGTGCGGCCTGCAGACTGCCGAGGGACATGCTGGTCTCAACGTTCACAGTAGAGGGTGCTGCTTGTGGCTGGCTGTAACTAGCCCAACTTGTAGTGGGAGACTGTCTTTGCGTAGCATACCGCGGTGGGGCAGTATCCGGGACATGCTTGCTGACGGGAACCCTGCGACAGGTGTTGCACAAGAACCAGAGAGCCTCGTTTGTACAGGACGTAGACGAATTGGAGAAAAAAAAAAAAGAACGCGGATGAAACAGCGATAGGCATGTCGCTGACGATGCGATGTTATATCTTCAATAAACTCTTTGCTTTCTCCATCCTAAACGCATAATGCATTTCTTTTCGGTTTTCGTTCATCATATTTCAGTGCGTAAGCGTTAGAATGCCATTCTTAAGAAAGAAACAAATCCGGCGTTGTTGCGGGAAGCGTGGATGGAGAAAAGGCAAAATGTAGGAGAGAAGTTGCTGTCCGAATTCAGGAGCCCGGAACACGGAGAGGGGGGCATTACACAGCTGAGAGGGAGAGAGGGTAGGAGGCGACAGGTGCCGACAAAAAAAAAAAAAAAAAAACACTCTCCCCGATTAGAACCGAGGAATGGGAAAGGGGAGAAAGAGTATGGGGTTTATCCCTGATGAAAGCCACTCGCTCGTAGGGTCGGAAGACGTCAATGCGGAGAGGCTTCGGTGTCCAGGTGATACACTTATGCTAACCCCCGCTTCATTAGTCTCATAGATATTGTACTGGCAAACTGTGAAATCTTTAATTATCTTCAAAATTTGAATTAACGGGATTCGGGGTTTCCCCGTCCCAGTTTTTAAATGTGGGCCGTTTCGTGTATTTTAATGGAAACATGAAAAACAGCACCAAAATCAACGGACTTTAACTGCTACAGTTAGGGAAGTACCCCTGTTAATGGTAAATGCTGCTAGCTAATTGCTTCCCTCTATTGCGAAGGTGAGTGCATATTAACGCCTGCGAAATTTAGCACAGCTGTTAGCCTAAGTACGCGCGATTTACGAGGGGCTCGAACACCTTTACAAAACCTTTAGCAAAAAAAAAAATGTTATTGTACTATTTCACCAAGAGTGCAAGTGCAAAATTATATGAATGCTTTCACAATAGGGAAAAGCGCACACAGAGGACGATTAAGGTAACTGCAACCACTACGCAACAGTGCCATCATATGAGATTGACGTTTTCTGTTGAGACATTGTCTTTTCTGGATTGTATGATAAAATTTATAGAAGAAGACTAACTAGTACTGCATTTACAGAAAAACCAGCATATTTTAGAGCGATTTCACGTTGCACTTTACTTTTTGGCTTTGTTCTTTTTTTACTCTTGGACATTTAGAGGCAATTTTTTCTACCATCTAGAGAATGTACATGGCCGTCCACTCTTATTTTGAGCATGCGAGCGCGTGGCATGCTCTTTTCAAAATGTCACTGCGTCCGTCGCTGCAGCGCCCCGTAGCGAAGAGGCACACGACGTGAAGCGGCAGCTTCAGGCCCCTCTGCGCATAACCCACTTTACTTTCATGAGCGGCTGCGACGGATTCAGTGACATTTCGAAGAGCGCATTCCACGTGCTCGCGTGTTCACATTAAGAGCGGACGACCATATATGTAGAACATAGAAAGAAAACCGCACTGTCACTGTCGCGCTACAACGTCAGAGTTTTCAGGTGAATTGTCAAGAGGCCCAGGCGTGAACGAGTGCGCTGACGGGCAATACACGCTAGCCAGAGGTTACAAGTCTCGGAATCATTCCTTTCTGGCACCGTTGCCACGTCCGAAGCTTCAGTGTTGCGGGAGATTACTGGCGCCAATATCGCCACCGGTGTGTGGACTGTCTCTTGTCAAGATTAATCGACCAGCCGCCTCGGCTGCTGGAGCAAGCCCGAGGCCGAGCTGCAACGCAGCGCTCTCCAGTGGCGGCCCTTTATTCCCAGTGCCAATGCAAACCGTTATAAACTCCCTCAGCTCCGAGCGCGCAGAATCTCACGCGGACTTGCTAACCGCATAATTATCTTTCAAGGAAAGAGTGAGAGTGCCGGTCGGTTTATGCGCGTCACTAGGGAGCAAGCGCCAGCGCCGAAGAGAGCGGCGCCCTGTGTCGGCTTCAAACCTGATCCGGCAGCCGCTCAAGGCATCGCTTGCTCGGCACCGCAGTAAAGAAGGAAATGTACCAAATTCTTTAGCTGATATTGTGACGGTACTGAGGTAGTCACACTCTAGCAATGTAATATGCAGTTTTTGTTGTGATTAGTTGTGCTCACGTTTGCAAGCAAATAAGACAATCCTGGATGTAAAGTCAGAGAGGCAGTTCACAGTGTCACCATTTTTAAGATTCTCTGAATTTCGAAATAAAATGTTTCGGCATCGTATTCAATGCTCTAGTGCATAATAAACTACACATACTGCAGTTACCGATAAAAGTTGGAAAATACTTTGAAGAAATCTAGTCAGTGCATGGTTGAACATTTGCACACAAGTGCCTCTTTTTGAAACAATCTTTAAAATCTTTCTTCAGCTACTAGAGACGCTCAGTACAGCGAATGAACTGCATATAATCAGCAACTGCATGTTTTGTCAAGAGGGGATATTGCTATCCACTATCACCGACTACTCAAGGTTCTCTTGACGAGTGGAGGGAAAACGGTTTTGTGCATTAAGATGGATGTAACGTCATGCGTTCTGCTAGGCGATTTGTGAATGCTCTCAAACTTAAACTCCTGCGCATTTCATTCATGTAGTCTGAACTGTGCGTTTTTTGCTGTCGTACAAATTATAAGAAGAAACACAGCCCTAGCCTTTCATTATGATAAAAACGGCTTCAGCTGGACTAATTTCTCTGAGTGGTTTTGCTAGGTTTTGAGGTACATTCCTTTAGCAAGACCATTTGAAATGCCTGTCCCCTTTCAAGAAAGGTGTGCCAGCATCAAAGCTGCTTTAAGTGCTGACTCACCATTCACCCCCGCATTGTAGGTTTTCTGCTGCTGCCGCTTTTTATTTTCTTTTTTTCAAGCAACGGGACCATCGCGGTTCCAGGCTGAGAAACACATACCAAAAGAAAACTTTTTCACTCCTTGACCTCCTTTTTTCCCTCAAACTCCTTCCTACCTACCCTCTAGCTTTTCTTTTTCGCAAGCAAAATCATATTTAAACCCCTGTCAGTCATGGTTGCGCTGCCCAGACGATGACAGGTCCACTATTGAGAACTGAGGTTCCCCATTTACCCTTGGCCAGTGCTCTTTCATATTTTATAGGTATTGTAATTTTCATTTTATCTTTTAATAAAAAACCGGTACCGAAAACAATTTCAAGTCCCCTTAACTTACGTGCATATGTCGGTTGCCTCTGCTGTGTAGGATTCAAACGATGGCTGGTTCGTTTCTCTGCATATCGACATGAGAATAAATGGAAGAAAGTTTATTGAAAAGGAATCAGTTAACAACAATTTTATTTTATTCCAGTATCTAAAGACCAAAATATTCTACCTACATAAATAGTACTCGTGCTATCAGTAAGATGAGAGAAAAGAGCTGTTACCTGCCGTGCAGTAGGAACATGGTAAACCAACGACAGTTCAGTTCGTACGATTCGTCTGTGTGGCGTGCGGATGAAAAAAAAAACAAAAAACAAAAAAAAAACGACCACAGAATTTTTGAATGGCAGTTAGGTGCACTTTTTCAAATCATCTTGAGCAAGAATAAATCATGAAAAGCACCATATATCGCCGATAATCTTTAGCTAGTTAGCTTTTCGCGCAGCACGCCCGTGTGCTGTGCGATGTCAGTGCACGTTAAAGAACCCCGAATGGCGGAAATTTCCGGAGCCCTCCACTAAGGCGTCTCTCAGAGCCTGACTCGATTTGGGACGTTAAACCCCACAAACCAAACTAAACAAAACCAAACCTTTTCGCGCAGCACATATGATTCGAACGCAAACTTCACTCGTGCGTTATAGCAAGCGTCGATGATCTCACGAGGACAGTGCCGTGTCTTTTGACCTATACTCAGTTCAGCTTGTGTTTGTGGCCGAATTGGCGCGAACTTCTCTTCTTCACACAGCGTTTGTGCTTCACTGATTCCTCAATTAGCGGACGCGCTCTGTTCCCGGTGAATTCTATGAGGCAGTCATCCAGTAACCAAACGCTCATCGATAATGTGGTATGAGTTCAGGAAACTAGCAAAACATACAGCCGTCTTCAAGCGAGCGTTCTCGGGCCATCTTGAAATGAATACAGCTGCGCCGTTTCTGCATTCTCGCCACATCAAAGCATTCCAAAGGAGAGGGGCACCGATCTCCATCTTGTCGATATAGCACGCGAGAAGGAACTCTGCTATATGACATCTCTATGAATATCTGACCAGCTGAAAATTATCAAGGTTATTCTGAACCTTCCAAAACACTAACGAGCAAATTCAAAGGGATATATTTCTAGAAATCGCAGCATGAGCTGTGAAAGTTTGTGAGTCTTCATTTTAGCAGCACAAAAAAGAGTACCCTGGGAATTAGCCTAATTAATTTGGCACCTGTGCTATAAGGCTAGGTAGGCGGATGAGATTAAGAAGTTCGCAGGAGTTTACTGAATGCAGCTAGCACAGGGCCGAGCTAAAGAAATATGGGAGCGGCCTTCTCCCTGCAGTGGATATATTCCGGCTGATGATGATGATGATGATGATGATGATGATGATGATGATGATGATGATATAGGGCTAGCCAGTCTTAATCTTGTAGGTTTTTCCTGACTCCGGTCTTAATCTTGTATGTTTTTCCTGACTGCCCGAATTCTTGCGATATGATTCCAACGTAACAGGATGGTAGTATAAGATAGTATAACACGCTTCGTTCCTCGTGAGCTCGTGGCATAGGTTTTGGACGGGGGACACTTCAGTTTTTGTTTGTATTTATGCCTTCTTTCAAGCATAAAATTACTGTGTTGGGGTCGAAGCGGGCATTTGTACAGAGAGCTACATGCACACCAGCAGCTAATTGGAGGAAGAAATACACATGGCAGAACCTGCCATTGATTCATCACACTTCACTTATCATGTTCGATGCTTCCAGTGTGACTCCTAACTGCAAATGAGATTTTTCACAGGCACATTTTATAAGACATCATCATCACAGGACTCTACCTACTGTCCTAACTGCAAATGAGATTTTTCACAGGCACATTTTATAAGACATCATCATCACAGGACTCTACCTACTGCAGGGCAAAGGCCTCTCTTATATTCCTCCAATTAACCCGGTCCTGTGCCAGCTGCACCCACTTGACCCCTGCTCATCTCATCCGCCCACAGTTTTCAGCCGCCTTCTGCTACGCTTTACTTCCCTAGAAATTCCAGTTTGTTACCCTTAGCGACCGTCGGTTATCTTTTCTTCGAACTACATAGACTGCCCCATGCCCCGCCCATTTCTTTTTCTTCATTTCCACAGGAATGCCATTACCTCGAATTATGTCTTCAGCCCAATCTACACGTTTCCTATCTCTATCGTTACACTTACCATTTTCTGTTACATTGCTCTCTCCGTTGTCCTCAACTTAAGTAGAACCCTTTCCTTGAGCCTTTCCTTTTTAGCCCCTAAGCGAGTACTGGTAATATGCAACTGTTGTATACCAGAGTAACAGCTTGAGGGGCGAGTTGGTGCATATTACCCAGAACTGCGGCGCAACGTAGACAAACGCGTAGATTGAAGCACAAAACAGGCGCACACTACCTACTATAATACAAAACGTCCTCTTTCACGTTCAGTCCCAACTTCCTCCTCTAGTCCCAAGTACATCACACTCGCACACTGCTTTCCCAAGCACATGTCTAGCCAACAAAAAAAAAAAAAAAAAAAAGATGTTAGCAACTCTCACAACCAAGTCCATCACTCACATCGTCCACGAAAAAAGGGCTGCCTTGATGTGTTTTTCCGTTAAACGTTCACAAACTAGATTCGTTGTTTAGATGTTTTGGGCGTGAAAGTGAATGTGCTTCGTGGCAGCTGCAGGTGTGTGGTGGTTTTTCTAGTTTGCGTATATGTGTGCGGAAGTTGTGGCTGTCATACGTGGACGATGTGAGTGATGGGCTTCGATGCGAGAGCTGCTAACATTTAATGCTGGCTAGACATCTGCTTAGGAAAGAAGTGTGCGAGTGTGATGTACTTTGAGTAGAAGAGGATGCTGTGGCTGAGTGTGAAAGAGGAAGTTTTGTATTGCAGTTGGTAGTGCGCGCATGTGTTGTGTTTCAATCTAGGTGTTTGTATATGTAGCGTCGCAGTTCTGAGAACTGATATATACTTTCCTCTTGAGCGATGACGGTAGGCTGCTAGTCATAATCTGCAAGTACGTGCCAAATGTACTCCATCCTAATCTTATTCTTCTAGTTATTTCCCTTTCATGGTCCGTATCTGCGGTTACTACCTGTCCTTATTCGCATACCACTTCCATTGATTTGCCACCTATTGTAAGCTGGTGTTCCTTACAGACGCTGTTGAACATTACCTTAGTCTTCTGCATAATAATTTATACTATAAGAGATGCGTCCCATCAATACCTGCAGATAATTTCTTTTTTCTTTCTCTTTTTTTTAGCGGGGAAGGTTTTCGTTACGGCTGACAGCATTTTACGTTTCTCGCGGTGTTGGCTGCCATACATATTCTTAGGTAATCTAGTAGGTTCCAAACATTTCTGTCGCTGTTCAGGTGCGATTGCAACTTTAGAATGTTTAGCGAAGGAGCAGAATTCACACCCTCTACGTTATTACGGTGCATGTCACTGAGACATGATTAGTGCACCATAAATATAGTAGACGCCAACAAAATATAGCATTTGTGGGGTCATATACGCCTTTTTCATGACAGAGTAACTGGTGTTAAGAAATAATTTCCATTCTTTCAGGACAGCTCACCTGCTGGGCTCCCAAGTTGAGGGTAGTGCATGAGGGAACAATGAGTAAGGACCCTCATTGTCCCGGCGGTGGCTTTCGTAATCGTGTCCAATCAGTGGCCTACGTTGAATAGAGCCACATGAAGTAATATCAAATGTTAAAAAAGGGCAGCAAAGACGAACTATTCATTGTTTACCCTTTAATGTACTCGTTGCATCACCTGCACTCTTGTACAGAGAGCCCGTGTTGAATTGTTAGACGCCTTCATACTAAGAAAGTCCTAACATATTTTGCAGGATACTCATATTTTATTGAAATCTCTTCGCATTATTATTTCCGGATCTGCCACTAATGATCTAAGCCTGTAGGCGTTTTTCGAAAGCGAAGCCCGGTCACTCTTTCGTTACGTCCGATTGCAGTAACATTCTCACGTAAAAAAAAAAAAATGTTAGGAAAGACTAAGCTGCTTATTTAAGGGTATGACGCGAAAGCGATAATGTTACCGTCTGAGGCTCTCCTTGTGGATTCTGGTTCGCGCACATGAACGCTGCTTTTCGCTTTTTCACTAATTTTCAATTTCGGGCTTCATTAGGTTGCATATGTTTATCTGCGTACAGCTGTGTGAGATACCACTTCAGAAAGATAAGAAGATCCTCTTTCACCTGCGAACCGAAGTAGCACATGCATGACATGTAGCGAAACGTGTCGTACTCTATTGAAGGATACAAAATCGACTGTCATCTCACTCCTTCAGTTTAGAAGAGCAAGCCGCGTTGGCAGCCTCTGCCAACTGAGCCATGTACGTGGTCGCTAAATTCACACATCCTGCCGACCCGGTGATGTGACCTGCCAGCTACCTCCTGCCAGAGGCAGGCACTTCGCTCACAACGCCGGCTCCAACAACGGTGATGACAACGTTAAAGTAACCGTTTTCCGGAAACTTCGACGTCGGCGTTCGTTTTGAGAGCGAGCAAAGGAAACGGGAATACCGCTTGCGTGCTTTAGTTGACATGTATCATGGCCGAGCACTGACTCGTGAGAGGATCGCATGACGCCAGAATACTAGATATCAGTGCTAAGATGGCAGAGGTTGTCATTCGGGTTGCTCCTTCGAGTTAGGAGCGATTACGGCAGTCTCCAATTCAGAGTCCATATGTAATATGCTTCCCATAAACCACGCTTGCCAGTTCATGAGCCTTGGGGGAAGCGGGGACTGATAAATTATTATACCTCTAATGCCCCTAGGTAGAGGTTTTACATTAGGAGCGGGCATTTTTATTGAAAGATGACGTGTTCAATGGTAGCCCTGAAATTGGCAGCGCTGAAGTGTAGCATAGCTTCTTCGGGAAAGATTATTCCTGTCCTTCGCTCTTTGTACGAATAAAGACTGAAGATGCGACGATATGTGCGCGCATGTGAAAGGTATACCGATTTTGAAGGGATTATACGGGAAGAATGAGGATGTTCAGGTGAATAGTTGATGCTATCAATTAAAAAGTGCAAAACGTATTATAGGGTCTAAGCCTGATAAGTTTCCGTCTGCTTTCAAGCTTCGAGAAGGTTCTCCACAATAGATTCTTCTTGAAACATTCACGCTTAAATATTTATCATTTAGTGTGTGCTTGGTTTGCTTTGGTTTGAAGGTTTAACGTCCCAAAGCAATTCAGCCTATCAGAGATGCCGTAGGGGAGGGCTCCGGAAATTTCAATCATCTGGGGTTCTTTATCGTGCACTGACATCGCACAACACACATTGCTTTTTGCCTCCATCGAAAAGCGGGTGCCGCCGCGGCCGGGATTCTATCCCGCATCCTTGGGGACCGTAGTCGAGCGACGTAACCACTCCATCACCACGGCGGGCCTTTATGCTTGGCTATGCAATTTCTGTACTGGCCGCAATGAGTTAGCTTTCGTAAATAACCACTCAAATAAACAATTTACTCCACCCCACCTGTGTGCCACAAAGTTACGTTCGTGGTCCCCTCCTTTTTTTTTTTAAATCTATATTAAACACATTCCTCATGGAATGTCTTCTAACATACGACTTTTTGTTGACAATTATGTTATTTACTGACCGATGAAAAATAACTTGGCCGTGCTCGCTTTACAACGCGACTTAAGCATAGCAGAGAAATTGTGTGACATTTGGTTAACATTACTTAACATTAAAAAGACTTAAGTTACCTCTTTTCACCATCGCCACTCCTACGTAACCCATAGCTATATTCTTAGTAACTCTGTATTATCAGCTGTCCCGTCGTACAAATACCTTGGAGGTATTCTCAGACACTATTTTTTGTGGCCTTCTCACGGAACATTTACTAACGAGGCTAACCGCATCCTAGGCTTCGTAAGCTTTCCTATGCAGAAATTTAAAATTCGCCCCGCCCCGCTTTTCTTAATGATACTTGCTTATTAATCTCTTTCTACACTCGAACTGCGAATATGCATGCGTAGTTTGCAACCCTCATCAAGACCCGTATTTCTAGTTTGCGCCGTTATCGAGGTGCCGCTATCTCCCTCACCTCTAGTCATCCGATTGGTCGAAACGCAGGAACCGAGTGTTGCCACTACGGAACCGGAAGAGGTGGCAACATCATGTTCCCGCGTTTCCACCAATCAGATGACTCGAGGTGAGGGAGATAGCGACACCTCGATAACGACGCAAACTCGAAATATGGGCGTTGATTAATATTTCTAACACCCTGGGATCAATCCGCAACGCGCAGCTCATTGTATTTACAATGGCTATTATTATTACACCAGTGTCATATCATTTAAACTAAATGAAGATCTTCGTAACCTTGAAAATAGGTGAAAACGTATAAACTTATCTTCGTCAGGTGCTCTTTCACACAAAACGTGTGTTCAAAGCTAACTAGTGTGCGTGAGAATATAGAGAAGTTAAGAGCTCAGTGATTAAAGGTCCACGGAAACGGCCCCCAAGAAGACACTAATAAACGCGTTCAATGTGTAGAACGAATTATTTTGAGCATTAAACCAAAGTATAACTCCTTAGAACAAAGCCAGTGATTTATTATCAATTTTTAAAAACAGCGTTTTTTGAAATTCGCGGGCACAGAGGATGTCGTTTGGCGGTGTCGCATGGAACTATTTCCCAGGACCGTGACGTCACGGGCATGTTGACTGGCAAGCAAGCCAGAAGCTGCCATTCGCTGCGGCCACTGCAGCCATGACGTCACGGACACACTTCCGGTAGCTGCGAAAGTCGTCTGCTCGTGCGCTGCTCGAACTCTGTGCGGGCTGTTACAGCTCGCCGCCCTTATCGGTTAGGTGGCCATTGCCCATTAAGTGCAACCGAAGCGACGCAGGGATCGGCAGAACGAAGCTTCATTTACAAATATCTTATTTATATAACGTGGTTTCAGGAGTATCGGAGTGTCGTCCGACGAGGCGTCAACAGCACGGTCAAGCACCGCACGATGGCAGCACCTCCTTGACCGCCGTAAACGCCGCCGCTGTGGCCCCTCCTCCCGCATACCGTTCGCGACCGACACGGCGGATCGTTAGCACCGATGTCCGAAATAAAGCGTGCTAAAATTTGTTGGCGTCTGGAATATTGAGCCGAATATCAAGTATGAAGCCCTCGTGAGGATCGCTGACCAGCAGCAAATTGCTGGTAAGAACGATAGCCGTGATACAAGCTAGTTTCTGCTCAAGCCAGCTGCCGCTGGTGCATTTCGGCTGATCCGATCTGCTCGTACTAGCTCTGCAATTAATGCGTCGGCAGAGTTAATCCTATAATTATTTTACTATGGCAGGATAGGAATCACTATAAGGCAGTTTCATAAGTAGACGATTTACGACAGCGTTGATCATGTTCCAAAGCGTCGACCGCCGCGGCTTCGAAGCGAAACAATAGGCCTAGCGACGACTAGGGACGGTCACGCACGGCGCCGGCGTTCGCCGCGCTCGCACGTTCCACCCCCGCGGTAATTGTGTAACGTACCTCAGCCTGCTCGCGGCATCCCGTGCTGCAGGCGTTGCAAACTCGTGTACTTTCATAGCTAAGGCCGCGTATTTTTTGGCGTTCTGCTCAGCAACAAGCCGTTCAAACGATACTGTAGGCACGACAAGGCTTCAGTACGCAGTCGCTGCGCTGTCGGCCGTAATCGAATACCTCGGGCGGCACCATATTCTATACATCGATCTTTAAACGTGATACAGTGGGCAAATGAATAACTTTGTGAAGCAGACCCGCTCGTACGTTTCGCGCACTCGGGCGCCGACGAGTAGATTCCGTCAACAGACGCCGTCATAACCTCAGTTAACGACGCAAACCGAGGTCGTCAAACTCGGTTTGCGGTAACCGCGGTTAGTGGTGCAACCATGGTTTGGTCCGCCGTGTAACATAGGATAACCACGGGTTCGCGGTTACACTAACCGTCGCTGCGCGAACTGGCGAACTCCTCAGGCGTGTGCAAGCGAGGACGGGTTGGAGCGAGTACGCCAGCGAGCGAGCGCGCGGCAACCGGAAGTTCGTCGAAGTGACGTATGTCTGGGCGGAGCTTTGAACTTGCTTGTATTCTTTGTTTTTTTATGGCTCCCTTCGGCGTACGAGTTGAGGGGGAAAATTGGAAGGGTCATTTTTAATCGCCGATATCTCTGGTGTTGCAGAAGCTAGATCGAAAATTTTTGCGGGAGAATGATGGGTGGTTCAATAACTATCAGTGTTATGGCGTTGTTTACCCTTCTTGGTGACCCCTTTCTGGGGACCTTTAACGACTGGAGAAATGCATGTACAGGTGCAGACAATCGCGCCTTCTGCACTGGAGATAAGAAAACAACATTTGTCCAAGTGAAAGGGCACTGCTGACTACTACAGGTTTGCACATAGTGCGAATGCCAGTTTCAATTATGCCGTGCGTGAAAAGGTTTGCAAGGAAATAGCGCGCCCCGTTTACTTTGCCCGCACCGGTACGCGAAGGAGGATCGGAAAACGGAACGGCGGAAGAGAGCCGTTGACGCTGTCGCATTTTTTTTTCTTTTCGCAGAAGGGTACCTTTAACGCTATCGTATCAGACTGTTTAACTTCCTTTTAAAGTTACGCCTCTCATGCGACCGTGTCTAGTGCACGCGCTCATTTGTGCCAGGGCTAGCAGCGTAATCCACGAGCAGTCGCACATTTGGCTAGTTGCTGGTTTACGGAGATGAAAAATATAAATTGTCTCCGATATCGATGAGAAGCAAATTTGTTTTGTGCAGAAAAAAAAAAAAAGATCGGGGAAGAAACTGTGTCGACATTCTCCGGCATGCGCGTAGCTGGTGACAATCCACAGCTATCACAACGGTCCAGCACGGAAGAGGTAAATAATGAGAGATGGCTCCCAGACGAAATGGAAATTCTCCAATACGACGATTTCCTGTGAGTCGAGAATACTAACAACCAGTCCTGCTATTAGGGCAAGGTCACCTGCTGACAAATATCAAATAGTGACACATGAGGATTTTTTTTTTGTTCGCATAGAATTTCATGTGCACAAGCGAAATTAGGTACTTCGAACAGGTGCTTCGAATTAAAACGAACAGAAGTACTTCCTGGTGCCGCCGGTACCCACCGGTTTTTCAATGGGTACAGGCTTTCCTCCGGTCTGGTGCTCGGTCCTTTGGGATGTAATGCTTGGAAAAAAATGAGGAGCCAATTTGTTAGCGCCTTAAATGGCACGCTGTGGTATGGTATTTTTGGCCGGTACTTGCCTGTCTGAACCAGTTCTACGGGCTCCGAGGCATTAGTGCTCCGATCAGTATGCATAGTTGGAGGATTAGAGAGTAAGTACGAATGTTCAGATTGGAGAACGCGACGCCGCAACTTACGTCTTGCGTCGGCAACAGCGGCCTCACACGACTCTTCCTAGCGCTGCAAGGCAGCTGAATGCATCCTTTAGGCTGAAGGGGACAATCGAGTGAACGCTGCGGTAAATACTTCCGGAGGCCTATTATTAAAGCTGCAATTGTAGCAGCTAGGACCTACATAGTTTATCTGAAGAATCAATAATTTATTTTGTACTGTTGTGTCGCCATCCCGTCTCTCGATAAAGGTTATCACGATGTCTGCTCGCAGCTTGTGCAAGCAACGCCGCCAATTCACAACGGCATTTAACCGTGGGCAGATCCATGTGCGCGGGTTGCTGGCTTAAGCTGCCAGTTGGGCACCTCGTAATGAACCATCCTGTTCCCAGATCTGGTGTCTGGATGCAAGTGGCGCCGAGAATAGGATGCGCGCCTGGCTTCCAACGTTGTAGTTGTTTCAACTGCTTTCGTAGCAACACCTAATGCATACCACCTAGACTGTCGCAGTTTTATATAGAGCTTGCGTGGTTGTTAAAAGCTAGCCGCTCATTTCAAGACACGCTCATCGCTGTAAGTATTGATTTGAATACCCAGATGCAGTGCAACAACCCATTTTAATATCAGCTTCCCAAAGATGTATCATAAGTCTATCAGAGTATACTGTACGTGGGGTCAGTTGGTCAGACATAGTTCAACGAAAAACGTATCGTTAGGACAGGACTAGGGAATCGAGGACAGGACAAAGCTAGCGCTCTGTCCTGTCCTCGTCTCCTTAGTCCTGTCTTAACGCTACGTTTTTCGTTGAACTGTATCATAAATTGCCAGTATATATTTTATTGGCTATTCGTGATATCAGTCTAAGTAAAGCCGCTTGACGATAACTTCGCGTAAAACTTTGCCCTTAACTTTAGTCTTCGGCCTACATTCTTCGGCAAACTAGGGCATAAGAGTTTCTAAGCGCATCCTGCCGGCTGTCGTGAGTTTGTATGAACTTTCCTACCCGGATGCTCTACCTTTGCAGCCTGGGAAAAAGAAGCGCCTTACAAATGACATCAGAAAAAAGATTTTTGACAGCAGGCCCCCCTGATGATTAGCAATGAAATGTTTTGGATGGCTTCAAGATGAACAGTGTGCAGGCACGTACCAAGATTGGCTTCTGGAAATACAACTGCCACCAGAAGACCACAGGTGACAGGGCAGAGGACGTGTGGTGCAAGAGTGCGCTTCGCGAGGCGGGGCGAAGTGGTGGCCTGTTGTGCAGCTGGAATGGCCGCGAGTTGAGCCGTGCACAACGTCGCTGAAGCATGGTCTAAGTCTTTGGCGATCGGAGAGCCATGGCGATGCCCACCGGACGCGCTGCTGTGGATCCCACCTGGCAGCTTCTGCCTGCCTGCAGCACTCCCCGCAGCAGTCTCGGCAGCACCCTTGAGCCCCGCAACGCAGCGACGTGCCTTCAGTAAGCAGAGGACTGCCCAGATTTAGAAGAGTAAAAAAAAGAAAAGAAAATCCCAATTAAAGCAAAATTTTGCAGACTTGTGCCGCGAGGGATACAGCAGCAGTGTCATTTGAAGGGAAGAGTTGTACACATGCATTTTTTCTGGTTATTTTTTATGTATGCTGTCATTAATAATTTCGTAGCAGTCCGCTTCATTTTAATGCAACAATACTGTTCGCGATATCTTGTCTCGGAAGATCGACGTGGCGACGCCGTCGAACAGGAGTCCGCCAAAGCGCCTTTCTATGCAGCGACACCCGTAAAGAGCAAGCACACATATTCCAATTGTCTTCGCTATACACTTTATGAGTATTGAGGCTGGAGCCCGCCCTTTACTTCGGCCAAAATGTTTCTTCCCTGACAACGTTGTGTGCGATACGTTGTTTTGTAGATTTACCGAAGCATTTCCTTCTCTCGCACGATACCAAAGATCTTGATGTATTTGTCTAGCATCATGCCTACCGTACTAAAATGCACCGGCCAGAAAAAATGGTTAGGACATGCAGAAGCTGACCTCAATAAATCATAAGTATACTAGCACTGCACCGCTCTTTAGGCTTTGCTGCCAAGACTTGTAGAGGAACCCAGTGGACGACGTTGCAGATTCAGCGCCGAAGAGTTCGATACAGTTGCTTAGGTCTCCATCAGAGCTCTGGTGAGAAGCAAGCCGAGGCTGGCGCTTATACCTAACAGTGTGTTTGACCTAGCCGTAATATGTCAAGTTTGCGTACTAAATCGAAACAATGTTTCTACCATGCAAATCCCATCAGCTGGTATGTATGATTTTGTGGCAACTGATGAATTCAGAAAAACGTACCTAGGACGCTGATTGTCTGGCTGCAGATACTCTCCCTCGTATGGCCACGAGGCAGCCAGGCTTGGTTGCTGCTCATCATAGTACGGTGCCATGCTCCACGGAGATTGCTGGAATGTGTCTTCCATCGCAGTGTCGTTAAAGGCAGCGCTCGTTCCGTCCCAGTGAGAAGGATAGATGGGGTAGTGCGAGGTATCGAAGGCTTGAGTAAAGACTGGTGCCGGCTGGTAAACAGGAGTCGGTGCGTAAGTCAGTGCCTGCTGGTATGGAAATCGTTCGGGATAGCTTGCAGTCTGAGGATACTCCCAAACCTCAGGATATATAGGAGGCTGCGCCTCTTGGAACCCTGGTGTGAAGACAGGATTTTCCACGTACGTACTGCCTTGTGGAAGGCTAAATGCCTCTGGGTAGACAGGCATGTATTGTTGCGATGGAGATGGCACAAAGCTCGCTGTGGATAAGGGGTTCGGGGTGAAGGCATATGCATTTGACATTCCACTGATTGGGCCTTGATCATCGTTCGTTACCGGCTGCCTGTAATCTTGAAAAGTAGGCAAGATTTCATATCGTGAAGCTAGTGGGTTGCTTTGGGGGCCGAAGTAGTTTAAAGCAGGCGGGTAGACAGTCCCCGGTGTGCTGGTTGGTGCCTGCATGTTATCCAATGGTGCAGGTAGAAAACCGTGTTGGTATGGAGGCAGCTGAAAATAGGGAGCTGGAGAAATGCTTACTCCGTCCAGTTGGCTTGGCAGCTGCTGGTAGGCCAATCCTAATGTACTCACTGGAGCCTGCATGTTGGTTTGTACTGGTAGCCTGAAGGCTTCTTGGCCAGGAGTTGAGTTTGGATATCGGTGAAGTTGTAAATTGCTCGCACCGTCAATCTGGCTTTGGAGTGGACGATAGGCAAGCGTCGATGCGTCGGTAGCAGTCTGTATGTTATTTTGAGCTGAAGGCCTGGATGCCTCTTGGTAGGCAGGCAAGCGTAGATATTGAGGAGTTGGTGGTTTCGGCGTTGCGCCTAAGTGGCTTGAAAGTGGCTTGTAGGCAGACGCGGGCGCACTGGTCGAAGCCTGCGAAATAGTCGGTGGCTGTCGGTAGTCACTAGGTTGTGCGATCTCTGCCACCTGCATATTCCCGGCAGGTTGCACTGAATGCTGAGTGGTGACGAAATCCGAGCGAACGTCGTCTCGTTTCCTGTTAGGTGCCACCCCGATGCTACCTTGGTTTCCAGGCACCAACTCTTTGTTCGGAGGAGGCGGAAGCAACGGCTGAGATGTATCTGCCGGTTTGTAGTCACCCATTGTGAAAACACCTTTCGGACTCCGCTCTTCTATGCGTCAACAGGAATTTGCAGCGACCTCCTCCTTCCTGCCTTCGAATGATCTTATCTTCTTCCTTAGCAGGCTGAAGATCCTTGTCGTCTTTCACATTGGTGGGGAACACAGTGATGGCTTGTCAAGTGTTGGCCTCCTTTAGACTCCTAGTCACCTGCTTCTTCTTGGTGTCGATGATACGTGACGCTTCCCAGTCTTCGTTTCTGGGCTCCTTGATTGCGCTTTCGCTGGCTTTTTTTAGGAAGAAACGCAGCTGAGTATGCCCCTCGAGGTCACGAGAGCTTCAGATGCCGCTTCTTTTACGTCTTCACCTCAAAATGAAAACACGTTCTTGCGAGCGTCATATCGTATGTTTGATTTAGTAACACTGGCTGAAAACTAAAAATTATTTTAAAACATCTAAATTGAAAAAAAAATCGGCACTCAAATTAGTTATTCATTATTCCTGATGCTGCACCTGATTTTCATCATAAGTAAACATTTTTTCCCTTTCAACTTGGTGAAGTTTTTATTGTGGTGGATGAGCTCGATCAGCGCTTGCTTCGCTCTCAGATATCACACTAGCGCATATTGTGCAATGTACGGGATCTGTAGAGGCTAGAAGATTTGGCAAATCTAGCCTCTGTAAGGAATCTTCTCCTCGCCTCTGTACATATGGCACACTGTTGTTGTTGTTGTTCCCCTCTAATTTAATGGCACATACCCACATAGGGGGACCGGCCGAGAATTGAGGTGCAGGGATATTAGATGTTGAGATGTATAACTACATCACAAAAATAAATAGAAATAAATGCTAGGGAATAGAGAAGAATAGGCACACTGAATCTGCAAATGTACTAACAGAATCTTCGTTGCCTTTTTTGTCGCACAAAATTTGTTTTGTCGGAGAAAATTTTTAAATCAGACCTGACTTCCCAAACAGCCTTTTTTTGTAGCAGAGACCGTAATGTAAACGGAATAGAAAAAAGCCTTAAATAACTTCATCGAGCTGGGTTGTAATTATTGGTGCATAAAACAGCGAGCTAGAAGTTACTTTGCCATTTTTAGCAAACGTTCTGCAGGCAGGGCGTAGATTGTTAGGGCGGTATATACGCGACTGCATAGAGGTCATGGTTTGGGATGCCAGAATCGGCACGGCGGTTTTGCCGCGGGAGTTGCAACTCTTAGGGTCAAGGGGGCTATCCTGGGGAAGCCACTGAAGCCCTTCATAACATTCGCCGGATCAGGATAATGTGTTATGCGCACGCGCGACTGTACATTGCTTTCTCCCGAGGGCAGTCGTGTGTTCTACGCATGTGCTACATTATCCGTCGCTGCCACAGGAATGACACCGGTGGCGTCATCTGGTTTTCCAACGGGAGGCTGCATCTCTTATGCTTTAAGGGGGCGCATGAGTGCCCAGCTGGACTTCATGTAGGAGTCTGGCGCCCTCAACCTTACCTAACCCACCCCCTTCCCATTTAGACCTAAGGTCATCCTCATGAATAAAAATTTATGAATGAATGAAGGGGGCCTTCTAAGACAGAGAAGCTATGAAATGAAGGCATAAAATTAAAAAAGAAACTCTCGCTGACAGAAAAAGCCTTCTAGGCCAATTAGGTGGATGGTAAAACGTTTGTTCCCATCGGTTTTAGGGGTGAGGGATTGGTGAGATTGTTGGCAGCGCCAGATGGCCACCAGCTGCATCTTGGTGGCGCTGCCTTCGGTCCACTGTGGCCTGGGCCTAGACTTCCGGGCTCTAGCGGCGCAGCACGGCCTCCCACTCCTCCAGAGATGGAGCTGGCAGCAAATAAGAAGGTGGCGGATGAACTTCGCACTGACGTGTAATGTGGTCTAAAATGGCCTCGACACCACCCTTTTTCTATTTTAGATCGACCTGCTCCTTCAAAGCACTTATGTGTTTTATGAGAGACACAAACTTGATTGAGAAACTGTGACTGTGATCCTCGCCGCCTTACCTTTCCTATCATTCTCTTCTATGTTTCTCCTTTAAGCTCCTCATTCCCCTTCCCCAGTGCAGGGTAGCAAACCGGAAGCTTTCCTGGTTAACCTCTCTGCCTTCTCTCTCTTTCTCTCTCTCTACCTTGGGACAAGGAAAGAAATGTGTTTGTAGTTAGCGCGAGAGTTTTTTCTGGGCCTTGTCTAATCATTTGTACGGCGGAGGAATGGTGCGCCTTATTAGACTGAAATTGTATGTTATATCGTGGAATATGAGAGCAAGCCTTTTCTCGCACCCATGGGAGACGAGGGATTAAATGCCAGGTCGACAAAATCTCGGGCATATTCGTGAGCCTTCTTGTTCCCGGGCCGGTCCGAGTGAGCCGGAACACATACCAGGTTTATCGTCCTACCAGGGATCGGACGGTAGTTCTTAAGAATATTCCTGGCGGCTGCCGATAGATGACCCCTCCCGAAATTTCATATGGCTGTTTTGGAGCCACTTACTATTACATCTGCTTTGGTACAAGCGACGACAAATGCGATGGCTACCTCCTCTGCAGCCTCGGAGGTTCTGGTGCGTACAGTAGTTGTGGCTAAGATTTTAGAAGTCGCGGACTCACGGCCCCCGTCACTGCATATAGGCCGCGAAGACTCGGTCTATCTCTTTGTATTCGGCCGCGTCTACGTAAGCGACCGTAGCGCACACGCGCGTGCTAGTTGCCTAGTCTCATGGTAGATGGGGTGCATATTCCTAGCGACGGGCTTGATGAAAAGCTCTTTTCTGATTGCTGGTTGCATTTGCTAGGGGTCATCGGCTATGGGTTTGGTATTGATGCCTAGCATCAGTAAAACAAACCTCCCAGTTTGGTGCGGCCAGCCGTGAGTACTGTGATAGTTAGTGAACTTCATTGAGTTCACCAAATGTGTTCATTCCAAGCGCTAGGAGCTTATCGGTGGAGGTATTGCTCTATAGCGCTAGTGCTATCTTGTAGGCTGGCCAGATGAGACACACAACCTTTTCCTTTTAATCTTGGTAGAGGTGTAGATAGGGTAGAGTTTAGACCAACCTGGTGATGGCGAAAACTTGAAAGAGTCGACAGGTGTCGAACGTTTTGATGCCCTTCCTCTTTCTGGATATTCGTTTGATCAGTCTGGCTATTTGGGTGACTGTTGTGGTCAGGTTATTCATTGTTCCAAAAGTTCTGCGGTTACTCTGAATGAATATGCCTAGGATTCGGAGGGTGTCTGCTTCTTTGAATGATACTCATTTGAGCTCAACCCTGATTGGAGGAGGCGGAGTTTCTTTTTTTAGATTCGGGCCTGTTCGGACTATCATAAGCACGAACTTGTGGCTGAAGTTGATTGCCTCCGCTTCGCCGTGCGCTCCTGTATTGAACATTGAGGAGTTTCGATACACATGTCACTGTTGCGACGGAACCAAAGCTAGTGGCAAACGTTTCCGTTAAAACTTTCATGGAGCGAACGAAACCGATCGCAACACACGTCAAGAGCCGACATATCGAATGTGGCTCGACTAAAAGTGAGGGTGGGAAACTCAAGGTTCCAGACTTTTTGAGTTCATGGAATGCGAAGAAAAGAAAGCCGAAATGAACAAATCGCTCACTGCATACTCAAAAACAGCAAAAACCCACCTGCACAACCAGAGTATCAATTTTCTGCATGCCTAAGGCGGTTCCTGCTGAAATTCAATTTTACACTCCAGGCACCATATCAAAGAAGCGCGCAGTCGCCTTTCTCCATTCGGTTCGTTTAGTGCTTTTTATTTTTACTAGGTTTTGTCATTTTTGTTTCGTGCTTCTTTTTTATTCACCTGTAATTGTGGTTAGTGCTTTGCGCACTGTGGCTTTGAAATGGCGTCGCCTCAAGCAACCTGGAAACCACAGCGCTTTCTCACTGCGTCGTGAAGACACGCGCTCCTGACCGCAGTTCCAGAGGAGAGAAAAAAAATTGGCACATAAGTCTGCCATGTAGAAACACGCTCTGTCACACTACGTTGCGAAATTCATACGTAACTTTACAGAGATGACTGTTCGAGGTATGTTGATGCCAGGAGCCTTCTACTTCAGATAACAGCTTAGCCCTAATAAATGCAGATGTGTATTGTCATCCAATACTCCCCTGTTGACTTCCTGATCCGCCAAGAGATTTTATCCCTTTGATCAATGCTATAAGCTAATAACCAGTTATAAGCCGCAGTGACCGCATCCCTCTCGGCAGAATTGTCAACTCGATCGCGCTTAATGAAAGACAGTAAAGAAGGGAGTGAAAATCGGAAAGCTGAGTCCTAGTGCAGAGATAGGAAGTAATTTCGATTACCTGGAGCTGTTTGACGTCCACTGGAGTAGCATTTCTTAAACAAGTTGTTGGTTTCTTACACACTGGTTATATTTCACTGATCTATTTCGGAAGTTTCGGTTTGGTTGCTTTATTGACTCCTGAATGCGTGTACTCCCTTTGTATTGTTTTGTGCTGAGCTATTTTCAACAGCATTGTTTTGTATCCCGCTTCCTCTTGCACTTGCCTCTGTTTCGTTTCGCTGCCCCCACTTCCTCTGTAATGCAAAAGTCCTGACAGTAAAATAAATTAAATCAAATGAAATGAAAAGGCGACCTCAATGCTCGGCTATCCGAGGTTGTCCGACTTCGTTATAGTCGCTCTTATTTGCCCAGGGTGGTGATTAGAGGTCTGTATTTTATTTCTAGCTTCTCGAAGTCATTTTTGAGCTTTATTTTGTCGATTCATTTTGAAGTGACCAGGGTATTGCAAATACCTTATGCATTTCAGCTGCTGCTCCCATGATTTAGCTGTGGTTCGTTTACTTCGAGGCGAAATGCTTAACTGCCGTGTGCTGCACGCACCAAGGATTCTTGGGTGGTTGAAGCTAATCCGTATTAACGGCGTCTCTTCACGATGTGGTACATGTTCGGGAGGTTGGTTATCATGTAATCTAACACTGTACAGAGTTCGTCACACACTGTGTGAGCAAGCCACAGCCTAACCCCCCCCCCCCCCCCCCCCCCCACCCCCAACCAAAACTCATATTTTTTTTTGAAGGATCTAGGAAATCGAAGGTGTCATCGAGAGAGATAACTGAGCAATTTGATGTGTATTAGTCACAAAATAACAAAATCGCTACACTTAAGAACACAAGGAGTGGGTGCTGTGTCCCCCTCTTTGTGTTTTTGAGTGTAGCGCATTTGTTATTTTGACATGACGGTATCATTTCATTATTCAGCATACATTTTTAGAGGCGTGTTTTGCTCTGAGCATTATTCATTTAACTATATTTCAACGACAGCCAATAATCATAGGCGCAGTTGGTGGCCATGCGAATATTTTGCTCCTTATATTTACGTTTACGAATACTACGAGTAGGCAGCAAATAATTTTCATAAGCTGTTATTCTCTATTCAACCTTTTTTTACGAGAATACGAGCAGCCCTTTTATTTACTCCGTCTAAAGCAGTTCTAAGGGCACATAAACCTGGTTGACAGGTAAACATCGGGCTTCAGTGTCTTGCCTAGCGCCAGACCAAGGAGGGTTTAGTGCTTTGTCATTAGACGCCTTTAAAAAAAGGGAACACCTACGTACACGACGCCATTCGGGCGTTGCGGCACATGAAGGTTTCGCAAACGCACACGTGCATTTTATTATTGCTCGAAAAGCTGGAGAAATGTTTTGACCTCTTATATCTAAGAGGTTTGAGACAGAAAGAGAGAGAGAGATTAGTCTGTCTTTTATTCACGTGCGTAATGTACTTGTATAGCTTTAGATCCCTACTCTCCTTTCAATAGAACGGAGCTTGGTGATCCAAAAGCTTTAGAGGGGCGGTATCCGGCTCCGTCTTGTTTATCTGCTAGCCACAAACAAGCAGCGTTTCTCGTAAGGACTCATTATTGAACAGCGCGAGAGGAACACTACGTGTTTATACAATAAGAATCGTGCTTTGTAAGCACGATGCATTTAGGGTAAAATTAAGTTGACAATCGGCACTTCGTGTGTCTGTTTACTGCTAAGTCTTTCAACACCACTTCAAGTTTTGAGCTCTGCTATTTTTGCGTATATTGCTTGTTCACGCTAAGACATTCGCCTCATTTGTGGGTTTTCGGACGGCTATAAGGACCATTTTTCAGGGTCATTGACGCCACAATTGTATGCCCTCATTGCTGAAATTTGTCCATATACAAAGAAGGCTTTTAAAATTAAGAGAAAGAGCTAACTAACTAAATTTGTTTACATATCGCATAAATACATTTTACAAATACATATATTAGCAGATCCTCCCGCAGGCTTGTTGTTTTATGTCATTTATTTTCGAAGATCTGGTGTTTTGGTTTTTATGGCGCTATTAATTTCTTGTGATAAGCGCAGGGCAAACTTCAGACTCTAAGTACTACCGTGCATATTAAGCTTGCATCATTTCGCCAGTGTGTTCATAGATGTATCGTACAGTATTCTACAAATGACTCAGAATTTCTAAATATACCCACTGCATTTACTTTTTTCTGGTAGATTTATTACTCGTTGCGAGCACGCAAGAAAAAAAAAAAGTAGAAGCCGCCTTTTGCTATGTCTGGAAGTTTCGACCATTTCGTCAATAGATGCGAGACAGTGTCTTACAATATTCAGCATCTGCCTCACAATTAAATGTTTTTCCAGGGCGAAGTCTGTGCACGGAAACAGGGATCAGCATGGGGAGTTGGCAAACGGGAACTGTTAACACTGTCTCATAATTTTGGTGAATGAACTTAAGTAAGGAGCCGGGAGAGCACCCGGATCCTCTGACTATGTATTCGAGTGTCGTAAAAACTGGGGCACGGCTGCAGGACACTGAGCGCGAAGATTTGTACCGTATCTCTGCACACGAATTTGGCACCGCACCTACCGCAGCTGTTGTATTCTTCAATTTGTTTTAGAGCATTAGCTGCACGGCGTTAATTTGAGAGTTTCGCGCCACTGCGCGTTATTCCTGGGCCCCATGCTTTCCACAGATGGTGCCACGTACTCGTGCGCCGCATGTTGGTTAATCTCGCTCTGTGTAGCAAACATCGTCGTCTTCATCACCAGTCCAGCCATGAGATCACTATGCTATCACCGCAGCCGATCACGCCTCATGTAAAACTGCACTCTAGCACTGTGCAATAAGCACAGTCGTCCTCATCAAACTTCAACTGCCGTACACACTCGTGCAGTGCATCGCCGTCTTCAACAGGTTGCATCTGCGCCACTCCTTCGCTTAACGTAGGCAAATACGCCATCTCGCTGAAGACAGAGACCGCAGCTTTTCCGGGCAGGTTGCCGAGACCACCGAGCAACGGGAAGCTGCACTGGCCGGTTTGCGAGAGGCTTATCAAGCGCGGATGTGAGCCAAGGTCGAAGCGGCAACAGGGGCTGCGGCTACGGCCGATGGCTAACGCTTGTGAAATTTGCTTCAAGGATAGTTGGACCTTTACATTTTTAATTTATTCAGCTGCCAAGTAAAACTGCATAAACTAATAATTCAGTATTGATCAACCCCTTAAAAACTGTTGCCCATAGCCTCCCTTCTTTTCAAAGGATGCCGGTTTCCTTAATATGAAAGTCGGAATTAGACTATCTTCCTTTCTTAGCTTATGTAGGCTAACACAAGCGTGTATGGTGTATGTTGTGGGATGCAATAAGCATTCATGACATGCCTTTGATTCCAACTGTCTGGCAGCTAGAGGCGAATCGCGTGAGAAGAAGACAAATAAATGTAATAGAAGTGGATAGGTACTTGACAAGCGCAAAAATAAGACATTCAAGTTCCTCCGCAGCATAAACAAGAACTAGTAAGAAGGTGTTATATTACGCAGCTGCAGGCCCTCTGGCGCGCGTCTTCCTTGCCGCGTTTTATCATTTCTGCCTCCGTGTGCATTCGTCTTAAAAGCGTTTCCTTGGACATTCGATAGAAAACGCGTACCAACGCGCTTTCCTTGAATCGGTAAAAAAGGGTACGCCAAACAAAGGGAACGCGCTTTCCTTGAATCGGTAAAAAAGGGTACGCCATACAAAGGGAAGAGCGATTTCCGAGCGCTTTGAAATAAGAATCACTTTATGCCCGAGGGAATGTTTTTGTGCAGCGATAATAAATACAAGAAAAGAGAGGAGAGGTGTAAAATAACTAACGCAAAGATAGAGCTGCAGTTGTTGGAGCCTCTGCGCATGTTTCGCCCGCAGGCAACATATCTGCGTATTGGAATATTGTAAACAGAAAGTGCTTGAAGCGGGTAGGTATGAGGAAAGCTGCATCTATTTTCCCAGCCAAGGTGCTGTATACCTACCAAACGGGAGCGTTATTAATTTATGTACGAATCAGTATAAAATCTTGGACGTGCTTTACGCTTCAATGATAATTTAGTGAGTCTTGAGTCTAATGCTGCATTTCGCTTCCTGTGCTAAGACTGAGCCGATGAGATTTCGAATAGTTTTAGTTCGCTGTTCACGGGAAACTGAAGCATAAATGAAAAGATTGGCTTCAGAAGACGGGCAGATGCAAAAACGCTTATTGGGTTTAAATATTCGCACTAAAAATTTACAAGGTGCAAGTTTTGAAGCACTAGTCTCCATCTAGGCAGTTGACTGAGAGGCGGTGTTTGTGTGCACGTCTTCCGAAAGTTGATTCCTTGATGTATAAAAGTAGCCAAGGGCCGATTATTGCAATCGAGGGACCTGTATGGCTTGAGCCAACAGCTCTTCATGGACAGAAATAATAAACAGCTAACACGATAGGGACTTCACTGCCTATTCTGGTGGCACAGATCAATTTTCCGCTACGTCTTTTCAATAATTGGTTTTAGGCTACGAAAAGGAGGTACTTGAGGTGCTTACCTCTTTTGTCTAACGTGTGCTCTTAGGGCACCTTTTGCGTGGTAGCTGTACGTGCTAGTGTATTTTCCGTGTTATACAAGCTTGATAAGCTCTGTCGCAGCATTTCTGATGAAACGAGAGACAATACGAAATGTGTGGAGAAGCAGTGTAAGGCAGTTCACACACATTCGGAAAGTTATATATAAGAGAGACCGCAAAAAGGCTGCCTCGAAAACAGGCGGTGAGCCTTAGCTCTATTTATTGCAAGGAATGCGGTTATGGCCACCGCAGCTAGCTGATATATGCAACGACTGTATTATAGAAAAGTAAGGCGGCGGCCGCAAGGGAGCTCCTAGTTAGCTACTGCATCCAGAGCGCCGGGACTGGCTCCTTGATACGTTTCTATGTGGACTGAAGCGAAAAATTGAATATCCTTTCTCGAACGACTTGGAAGCAGATAGAATGCCCCGTCATCACATTTCGTCTAAAACAAGTGAATATGTTCGGCGTTTTTTGTTGAGATAAGCCATCGTTAAATGGGCACCGCTGTCAAGCTCTCTCTTTTGTTTTCTAGTTTCACTACGAAAGATACCCCTTAGAATGCAAACTAGCAAAGCAACCGTTATATTTTATATCGATGATTATCCACACCGTTTCAGTACAGTGAATAGTACACGGATGTTAAAACTCTACCGAAAGAAAAAGGAAAAAAAAACAACAACAAAAAAAACTTATTTATGTTGGTTTCCGCAAAGCACTTTCCGCGTTCAGAGGAGAACGTTTTTTCGTTCTTAAGGGGAAGGAACTAGATAGGAACAGCGAAATTCGCTCCTTCGGGCATAGGACACCATGCATACAAAATATTAGGGAAAGGAACACGTACTATTTATTCACTAAGCTCACTGGAAACAAAAAAAGAAAATGAAGGTGAGAACGTAAAGAGAGAAAAAAAAGAGCTTGGAGAATTTAAGGCGATGAAAAATGATGTCGCTTTAATCTGTTTTCTCACTGCAACGATTTGTCTCATGTCAGGCGGGCGCCTTTCGCACGAAAAAGTAATCCAAACGAACGGATAGCAAAAGGAGGTAACTTCAGGAAAAATATACTCACACCGAAACTCAGGTGATGAATACTCAGAGCTCTACATTTGTCACTAGAGCTACAAGCGTGAGTGGAAGAGAGGTTGAAATTGTGGCAAGGAGAAAAGAAATAACCACGGCTGTGAATGTGTGCCGATCTTATAGGAGTGAATGGTCAAGGTGACAAGCGCGCAAGGAAGGGTACCAATAGCTGCAGTATTTGCGTAAGATAAGGAGAAAGAGAGCGCGAACAAAATTCAAGATTATGATGAGATGATAAGAAAAAAAGTTGGAAAGCCACATCAATCCAATGCGGACGCAGCATTGTGCATGTAAATTGGTTGCCCAATGTAGCTCGAACAGAGATAAAAATTCAGCGGATACAAGTAGGGCCCCCTTCGTGTATGAAGGCGAAATCTCGCTAGCATAGTAAAGCCGAACTTTCACATTTTCGCCTGTGGCGTGCGCCACCACACCACCAGTAGTGCTATGCCCTTAGTGCTCTTTCTGTTCCTCTAACAGGACTCTGTCCACTGCTCAACCCTGTTAACAAACGGTGTGCTAGGTCACGCGGTGTAGTGAGGTGATTAGGATGTACAATTTGAGCTACATAGGAATATTTCAGTTCGATTACCTATCACTATCTAGACTAGCAGATGCATGCCAGTTAGGCAGCAAAGGCTATGAAGCTACCAGGAACGCCGCATGAAGAACCGTTGCGCAACAATTTTGATTCGAAAGAGGGGAAATGTGGGCACCACATGGAGGTCCGTTTGTGATTGCGTGCCAAAGGCGACAAGTGGGGACCCTACCATAGGAGTGTATGTTGTGCATGACGTCGTCGCCCCTCTTGCTGCTTCGGTGGCTTGACAACGGCTGGTTATGGCGCAGTTTCCAAATGGCAGCTGTGATAATAGCGAGACGCGACGGATGTGCACCAAGCAGCGAGGCACGAAGGGAACCTTTTTCTGCTTGCTGAGACATTCCCTCCCCCCTTTAGCGTGAGACCTTATCCTCCATATAGTCGGTTATTGCAGTCCTGAATAATAGGAACTGGTCTTTAAAATTAGAACTCGCGGCCGGCCTGCTACAATTACGAGTGTCAACACAGAGGTGACGTGAATTTAAAGTAAAATTTAATTCAACGAAGGTTTTTTTTTTTTCCATTCAAGTAAAAACAGTCCATTTACACTTCTGTGCAAGTGGGATTTCTTTTTTCACGTGCTTTTTGTAATTACGCTTCTTCTCTGACACTTGAGAGATCGTTCGTATTAAGGTATTCTGTGTCCCAGGCAACATCAAGTAAGATGCTTCTTTCGCGCTGAGTCCTCGCGCTCGCACAGAATATCAAAGCTATAATTTCTCTGCGTATCTAGCCAGAAAGTAGGCGGCAATCTTTAGAAATGCATGAAATCATTCTGCGGTATCAACTAGCGTTTGCAACAACTACAAGCAAGGCAGAAAACAGAGAGGATAATGATATAACTGGCAGGCAAAACAAGAGCATGGTCAGCAGGAGACTTCTGGGAAAATGCATTCGCTGTAACGCGAAGATTAAGAGTGCGATGAGTGAAAGCAGTATGACCTGTTAGGCATGTAGGGAAGGCGTCAGTATGTTGTTGCGCCTTTGCACTTACAAAGCGTGAACGATAACTAATATTTAATGAAAAGGGTACAATAAAACAGTGAATATAGGTAACTAGAAAATTTAAATTCAAGGAGCAATTTGCCGTTTTGTTCCCGTTTGTAATATTGAGGCAAGCTACGCATCTATTGAAAACTTAAGGGCCCCATAAGCCCTGATTGATGGTAACGGGAGGTTAGTTAAAAAGACATGCACTGGTAAGTGCGTAATTAATCCTGTTGAAGTTGTCCTTGATTATTTTGGTTGATGACAGACATAATGATTGTCGTTAATATAATGGCCAACTTTAATGAAGATGTAACCAAAGGAAGCGTACAACATCCGGCTGAAGTGCAGAGGACACTGGTGTTATTAAGGCGAACGCCTTCAATGCCTCATCGGTGTCAGCAGGAGCTGTCGGCAGAGGCTGTCACACTTTCCAGGGCGCACCATATATGGGCATTGGTAAACAGTAACTAATTGAAATGTAGTTAACGGGCTAATTTGTTGAGTATCCTTGTCTACCATGATAGAGATAGTTAAAAATAAATAAATAAACATTGTCTCCATCGGGAATCGAATCTCCGTCCCTTCGATCCCCATCCGAGCGCTTTACCCATTGCGTCACGCCCCGGATCATGAAACGTTCATCATAATCCCCTTTGTCTACCGTGAGGATAGCGGGATTCTGTGAGTGACAGATACTGCGCTTTAATTTCGTGTAAACGAATTATAAAATACCGGTGAACTTTGATGCGTTCAATGGAATGCTGGTTGTGTTCGACAAGGGGCACGCCATGTACCATCACGACTGGCCATGACGTCATCAGGCGATTCATGCATAGACGAAGCTGATCCCGCCGGGCGTCCGATCCGGGCGTTCCTGCGGCACCTTTCCTTTGGTCCGAACGCCGCACCATACAGCAAACTGAAGCAGACTCAGATGTTTAGGAAGCGTTAGTACAGCAGGCGTCAGTGGCATTTAAAATTGATTTACAACTTTAGTTAAAAGAAATATGGCAGCAGTGGAACACGACCTCGCATCGCCAGCGATAGAGAATGTTCTTGCAGTGATTATCTTGGGAACCAGTATCTCTCTCCTCAATATTTACAGCTCACCGAGGCTGCGCAAGGCCAGATTCAAGACTCTGCTCCGAAAAGCAGAGCAAGTAAGCGGGGAACATCCGTTAGTGATTTGGGAGACTTCAATGCAAGACACCCTGCGTGGGGATTCTGTACGCCTTGCCCGAAAGGGAGGCAGTTGTGGGAGGATATACAAGACCTAGAGTGCACTATAATTACAGATCCTACTTATCCAACACGAATTTAGAACAGTGTTCGCGTCGATACATCCCCCGACCTCTCTCTATCTATTTAGGCGCGCCCTCAGTCCACGGTGGAGCAGCACGCACCTGAACTTCGGTAGTGGTCACTACATAATCGCGCTTAAACTCGGGGGTGGCACCGGCCCCAGTCGTCGTGCAAAGCTGGCGATAGTGGAATGTGATAAATTCCGGGACAACAAGACAGGTGAAACTAAAAGAAAAATAAGGGACCTCGACACATGGGTTGCACAACTAAAGTCTGACGTCCGGGTAGCGACTAAATATCTCGATGAGGCTAATGCTCCGGATTTAGTGGATAGTCGTCTTGTCCGCATGTGGGAGGCAAAAGAACGAATGGAACGGATACCTAAGCGGCAGTGGTGGAATCGTAACCTAAGGCGCAAGTTAGCTCGGCATAATAATGTCATTGAAGCTTACGCTTTCAACCTTTGCGAGTAAAACTGGGGGGATCGATGTGAATGGAGAATGATATGAGCGTGCCTAAGACCTGGGGAGTTCTACGTCACCTCCTGGACCCCACGTGCTCGAAAGCTCAAGCAGGCACTAACCTCATGAAAGTTAGACACTCCTTCCCGGGAGATAACGAGAAGTTTTTTTCGACAGTTACAAGACTTATACGCTGGTGATACAAGCAGGAGACCCCTTCCAGATTACGTAGGGGACGCCAACGATGACCTTGATGTCCCTATTAGCGGAGCAGAAGTGAGAGCAGAGATTCTTCGGCTTAGAACAAACACGGCGCCGGGCCCAGATGGTGTCACTAATAAAATAAAATACTGCGAAACCTAGATGACCAATCAGTTTCCACACTAACTCAGCTTATGCAGAAGTGCTGGCAGCGGCTACTTGCTCACGTGTTTACCCTAAATGTGGACGACACTGTACATGGTCTCATAAACTCTACCATCAAGCATCTACGCTACGTCACATGCATAAATGTTCCGCTATGCGGGTATGTATGTTTTTGAAGAAAATGTTAATTTGCAGTTTTTATTCCTACAGCTTGTTCTACTCACAGTGAGCAAGACGAGCGCCTTGAGTATAAAATACAAAAATACTTTATTCGTCCTCACTTTCATAAATCGGGTAAAAACAGAGGAAAGAGGACGGGTTTTGGCTTCGTTTGTCTTGTCGTTCATTGTTGTCCATATTTAGACACCAAAAAGAAGGTATAGCTGATGCCAAAGAACGGCTTCTATAGGTCCTACACGCATATTATTGTTGTAACACCTTTGCGCCCGTACTTGGAACGAAAACCTTTTTTCCTCCGCACAGGAGAGGTTGAGTTACCGATGCGATCTAGAGGCCGTTATTCGGAATAAGTCGGTAACATTCGAGCTCTGTACTCAGCTGTACAAGAGTGAAGGCCAAAACTTCGTTTCTAAGCGTTCAGTGTAGGACATAGCCGCTACGGCATGCATTGCATACATGTTACTTTTACTAACGTTGAGGCGCGGGCTAGTTGGTCGTCCATGATATATTCAGTCAGCGCCAAGGACGAGAACAAAGATACACACACCGCGCTATGTATGTGTGTCCTCCATCTTCGTCCTCGTCCTTCACGTGGTTTAAATCCATCATGTTACCTTTGTTAGCCATGCGAGATTACATAAACTGCAGAATTTTAAACCGCAAGACATTTTAGAGCAACAAAATACCTTGGATTGAATATGTCGGCTTCCTTGGTAAGAAAAAGAGAACAATGAAATCACGCGAGAAATGGACTTCGACCTTCGCACGTGTGCGCGTCCTATTTGCAAATTTTCAAAGATTACTTCGTCGACGTGCGCGTTACCGTAAGTTGTTTACCTGATTAAAATTGATTTGAAAATACAACCGCTTGTTTGTCCGCAGCAAGGGTCCAGCACATACAATTTTAACGCACCAAGAAAGAAAGCAGACCGCACGAAAACACAGACTCTTGTTCGGACATTCAGGATGAGACCCATGGGGATTCGTTGTAAGCGCCCAAGACTACCCTGCATATTTTCCCCGGGTCTCTTAGACGTAGTACCGCGCACGGTATTTCGCCCATCCTCTTTCACCCTTCTTGAACCACACCTAAGCCTGACTGTACATATCTCTTGCCACGGTCACCAAGGAGTACAGCGCGCTTGATAAATAACTGCGGAAGTTCTTTGCAGCGAAGCCTCCACAACGGCAGAAGGGAATCTGGCGACAAAGGCGTGGCTAGCGAGAGCCCACGGCTTGAAGCTTAGTGACCTGGAACGAGCTTAGCACCACATGTACGCAAAACGAGGCGCCAAATGGATGTTAACGAAGAGAAATGGACTCATGCAGCATCGCTCGCTGCGCCGTGGCGCGGGAACGTCGTGGGCGGTCACCGGAATCCCGAGCCAGTATCGGTGGTGCGAGCAATCGGAATAATGGATCGACAACGGCAGCTCCCTGTTTTCGCGTTTATTTGCTTGTTACATTATTGGTACTGACTAGGTCATATTAACCACCTCATTACCTCTTGCTTCTATTTCGCAATTGCGTGCCATGCGCCGGCATTCAGTTCTTCTCAGGCTATTCCGTTCAGGCTGTTCCATACAAAGTCACTAAAGATAAATTAAATAAGCGCTGTACAGACAAGTTACCATGTTTTAAAGACAAAGTGGCTCTTTTAACCTAAAACGGAGAGTTTAAAGGCTAAAAAAGGCCGTGAAATGCAACACTGGCTTTGGTAATAGCAGAGCGTTTTTGCTAGAAAACTGCGGCTAGGCCATGGTCATATTAGGGCGCGGATTCGTTAGGCTAAAGTGTACTGCATTTCCTTCGAAACGGTGGTAACAACGCTTCTTTATTCTCGAAGCTGTAATTATAATTGAGTAGCGGAGACAAAAACGCCTTATCTTAAATCAAATTTTCTCAATATATATTTTTGTGCCTAGCAAACACGTACAACCGCAGTCAGAATGAGCCATTCATTCGATTGTACCGGGAACGAACTTATGAGAGTTCTCCTTAGGGTTCTTTTCTTCGGCGCATACATGTATTTATGTTCGGGATGGTTGGCATATAGCTGCCATTGTCACTTGTTCGCAGGAGAAGTGCAGAAAACGTGGAACGTTTTTGCAACAGCGAAAGAAAATCAGAAATTTGCATGTATCGTTGAAGAGAGCTGTAAACTAAGGAAGCGAATTTTTTTTTTGTATCGTGTCAAAAAAAAAAAAAAAAAAAGACGGGAAAAAGTAAAACCGTCGGGAGTCGGGAGTTTGCAATGAGGCAGATAAGCTCGAATTTCCAAAGACAGAATCACAGATATTCAACGAATTCACGGTTGTAAATGGCTCGCTATGTGACATCACTATTTCTAGAAGATATTCTGTATGAGACATAAGCCATGTATGTCACGCTCAAATTCATTACGTGACAGAGCCCTCATTGTAGCAATAAACCTAGAACGAAGTTCACAACAGTAACTTCTTATTTCGCTTCTATACTGATGCTAGTTATTGCACTCTATTATGCACTAAATCCCAGAGCAAAGTGGATAGAAAGAAGATCAGGTGTTTTAATGTTGTTTTTAAAATACTGTATTCTTAAAGTTTATTTGCACCAAATGATACGCAATAAAGACATTCCACATGAATGGTTCTAGAAGTACGATTGAGATAAAGGAATTAAAATTTTCTTAAAGCGATAGAGAAGAGCGCTGACACAAGGCGTTCGTATGCTCAAAATGTAGATAATTTCTGTCATTTCATGAAACATTATAGGAAATAATAGCGCAATCCCTCATCAACGACACAGAGGTACGGCCGGAAAATTTCGAGCAATGCACTTCCAGATGCCCCTTTGCAGAAACTGAAACATTTTTGTGATGCTTCTTGAATCTCACATTGAGATATTACCCGATGTTTCTGACGTAGGCTTATTCACAGAATAAAAGAACTTAGTAAACAAGCCTCACTGTGCATGTTAAGTATAGTGCCCGATGCTTGATGTTTCAAACTACCTTATTTTGCAGTAGAAGTGTGAACGCTTTCACTCAGCTTGCACACTTTTCTGGGGAGAGAAGTACGCTTCTGATGTTCGCATTTCTTCCTATCTTTGTGAGCAGGTGCGAAATTGTGCGCATGTAGGGAACAACACCGACTTTATTTTTATTGTCACTGAAGCAGAAGGTAGAAGAAAGTGCTGGCAACTTTCCTTCAAAAAAAAAAAAAGAGAAAGAAAGAAAGGAAGGAAGAAAGACTCAAGGCTTTGAAACTGGATGACTCTTCTTTTTAAGAATTGGTATTGTTTTTTCTCAACTTAACCGGCGGTGCTCCCGTGCCATTTTCGTTTGACATACAAAATATTTACTAATTGCTGTCACATGATACGCTTCTGTTGAAAAGCTGCAGTTATAAGTTTGACACTGTCACGTTTCAGAATAGATGTGCTGCCTTTTTGGGAGTCTTAGAGGCAGTAACCGCTCCTTTTATTTCAGCTTATATCTCGTTTTTCACCGGCACATTTATTAAGGAAAGCGACGAATCCATCAGTTCCTGTATTACTCCAATCTCAAATAATATTCAGCTTGCCCACCATGATCATCTTCTTGTTACACGGCTTGTGTCACCCGTCATCAGACTCTCCCGATTTGTAGGTAACTACCTGATCCTCCTTGACTCGTGCCTTTTTCGAAGTGCGCTTTCACATCTGCTTTCATCCTTCGAGCAGGGCTTCACACTTCTCGAGTTCACGCATGTGTTACCAGAATGAGACACACAGCACACCTGAACATAAGTTTGCTCAATGTAGACAACTTCAGCTAGCGCTATGAGCTGAAATGGCGTAAGCTCCTGCTGCCCTGTCAGTCTGCTCATTCTACGATTGTTGAGAGGAATTGTGAGCTTGTGGTTTAGGGCTGCTTAACAATGTCCTGCGTACTTTTTACACGCTCACAGTTTTATTGAGCAGACTTCTCAGCTCGATGACGTATGGTAGCAAGAGCACTTGCGGATTTCAATAGCTGTTTGCCTATAGAAGTTAACAATTTGAGAGGATCAGGGCGCCATTTTTGGCAATGAAAGTATAATCGCAAAGCCTTCTACTTGCACAGTGTTTCCCATCAGCTAAAAGAAAAACAGAAGAAAAAGTTAATATCACAGTATTATTCTCTGCTTCCGAGAAAATGTCCAAATGGTGTCTAAGTACCAATGATCCTGCTGAGAGAAAGAGTGTGTGCAAAATCAGGCACCTGGCAAGACATTTAATGTGCAATGAAGGGGTTGTTTACAAAATCCTCTAGATTGGTGCAAAGTGCAATTATGGACGAGCCAGGATCATCCCAGAGAAAGTCTCATCACGCGTCACGGCAACGTTTTTGTAGCGAAAGCTACATTGGCCACAATTTCGCCGTCTCGCGTACCTCCAACAGGTGCAGTTCTGCGCATATGCGAGCAGCCGAGTGGCGTCACAGCGCGCAGCTTGCGCGCGCCTCGTCGCTCCGACCGCTTAGCTTCGCCAAATGTGCGCATGCGCGAGGAGCCGAGTGACGTCACTACGCACGCCGCCGCCTCACCAGCTGTGTGCATGCACGGCTCGCGTTACTGCGCATGCGCAAGGAGGCTACTCAAGGGTGATACAATCGCGGAGTATAGCCGCTTGCCATGGATAAGGAGAGTCGGGCCGCTGCCGAGCGGCCCCACTCATCGTCATCATCCCCGTCATCAGGCCGTCTTTGTGGCAATTGAGAAACAAGATGAGCAACAACAAGAACAGCTGTAAATAATAAATGCTTCACACATTGCTGCATAACAAATATCTCGTCTTTAATGTAGCCACAATTAGACGTAACCGGGGGGGGGGGGAGAAACCAAAGCTAAACGACAAGGTGAAACCAAGTTAAACCTGTGCCTCTCGCTACGTATATCCTGGCATAGCAGAGCTAAGCCACTGGCTTTTTTTTTCTCATTCAAGGGGCACTTAGTAGTGAATCCCTCGAAATGTTCCATGCGTATATTCCCGATATTGCTGAACGATTTCATCGTTATTGCAAATAATATTTATAGCATCGCTCGTGGAATTATAGAAAACGGGCAGATTTTTAAACTAGGAAAGGCCGTGCCAGAACTTTCTTCATCTCTTAACGAAAGCGTGAATTAGATTACGGCAACCAAATTTTAAATCAGCAATTTGTCCTTGAGGTCTTCTTCCAGACTTTTAAGGTTTTCTCTTGTTTGTACAATTTTATACAATCAACTTTTTATCTGCCCCTGTTTGATCTCATAACTCTCATTTCTAGCAATTCTCTGCAGTATTTAACTACGCTTTATGCTGTATTCTGGCGACCAGATAAGATAGGAGTATACTCATCTTTATCTCATCTTTGGGATACGATTTTATCATTTTTCATATGCCGTACATGTGAGCTTGTTGGTTTGGCTCACCCTCCTCCCCCCCTTTTTTTTTGTTATGTGCGTACATGTCGTTCCAGGAATGACGAACTAGTTGAAGTCAGTACGGTATTGTATCGTGTTTCCTAATGGCGTGCTTTTTGGGAACTTGTTTTTTCTTCCTTGTGCTGCAAAGCTGACATTCGGTTGAGCGATAATTTAACTAAAGAAAAAGCACGTTTGATTTCGAATAGAGTTGTTCATTCAATAAGCTTCGCAAGCACAGCATACAATAGTGCACCACTGCTTCGGAACCGCGGGCCAATTCCAGCCCACGCAAGAGCACTCCTACGCCAGAGGCAGAAATGAACATTGCTCACAGATCGAAGGCACTGTCGTACCAGAAATGTATGGCTTCGTCGGCGGCGTCGTCTATTCTCTGGGCTTGAATAAGAAATTGCTTCGTTTCTCAGTAGTCCACCAACGTAGAGAACTGAAATTTTGATTTTTATGAAAAGGAAAGAACTCGCCTGCGTAATTCACGACGGAAAAGTCAATACATAAAATATATACTGGTCCAACGCTTGAAAATCAGAAAATGTTTCTGAGTCCTAATGAAAAACACTGAAGCCTATAAATTCGCAACAGGCGACAGCTACATTATTAGTTCATGACCGAACTAAGTCTTTCTTGGTAAAAAAAAATCAAACCAAATGGTATAGCTTATGACTCCCATTGAAAAGCCAATAGAGTGGCGAACGTTATCTCTTGAGGGTTCGTTTCTTTCGCAGTTTTCGTTATTTTTACTTCCCAATAAAAACTTACCGGCTAAAACAAATTGATAGACACTGCATTCACTGCAGTCAAAGGCAGTTTTACTTTCTAGCTTTTACGTAATGCATACCTAAATTAGTACGCAATTATTATCAGACCCTTGAACGCTCTTGAACTGCATGACTTCTTCATGCTGCAAAGACTGGTCATTACCTTTAGTGTGAGATGAACTTTATCTCGAATTGCATTTGAGTGTAACGCTAAAAACCTTATAATAGGGCTAAGATGCCATAAAGCTTGCTCAATGAAAATGCGATGTTTCAGGCCTTCTATCTGTGAGATACGTCCTACGTAGACTTGTTTCATGAACAGAGCCCAATCAAGCCCCTCATATCTGCTTAGAAGCTGCGCCAGTAGCCCATATTGCTCGACGTTGTCCGAAATCAATAGACCTGGCACGCTTGGCGTGCGGCTGACAGTTAATCACGCGCTTCGGTCAATTCCCTCCAACGCTAAGGCAGCAGAAGTGAATGTTTCGCAAGAAGAACTCATTCGCAGAGCGTGGCAAAGAAACTTGCCGGGGACGGTGATTAGATAAAGGAGAAAGGAGGGAAACAGTTTGGAGCTGAGCAGGCAGCCAAGGCTTTGAACGATGAGGTAGAGAAGGGGCAGGAAAGGCGAACTTCTCGGTCGTGCGTTTGATCGCATCACACAGGGAATAACATGTTTCTGAATGCTGACTCAATGTGCACGTTTTGGGAATAAATCTTGTCTACTAAAAATATTGTTGAAATTAGCATTTTGTAAACACCTACTGCGTGCTGAGAGCTAAAGCTAAACGGAAATACACAGTACAATACACCTGTAATAAATTTATAATATGATCTTGTAAGAAGCGTATCAATGGCGACCGTTTTAAAGCGGCAGGGCAAAACCAAGTATGGACTTCATAACCGATTACCGCGTTTAGATTACCTAGCTTCACCGAGTTAACGGTAATTAAACTCTCCTTTACTGCCATGTGTAACGCATATGGATCTAGCTATAAATGCCAAATGACCAAAAAGTACAATCTTCGGGGTACTCTGCATGTGTGAGAATGCCAGAGCTCCAGGCTCAATTCCAAAATGACTGAATGGCGGAAAAGGGCTGCATGCCACTCTTTTTCCTCTTTCTGAATTGTGCAATTGTCTCCCGCTAACTCCTCAACTCTATTTGCGACCTCATTACAAAGTAACAGTACTGGGTGAGTCCGCGTGTTTAAACGTAGAAGCTGACAAAAGTGATTCATCATCCCTATCCCAACAGATATGCCGGTGAAGTGGGACTGTGCTGGCCTCTCATAGTATGAATAGTTACCGGTCTTGCTCCCGGCGGCTTGCTTAAATTATTCAGTGAAAATGTCATTAAGTAAAATGACGAGACGAAAAGCGGCTTCGAGAGACATACAGTGATGAAAAACAAAATAAGAAAATAGGATAAGAAATTGTGAGAAAGACCGCTTCACATCCGCTCGAAATGTTAGGTCTGACAGCTCAATCGCGCCAAGGGACAAAAGGAAAACATGGAAGTGAGAGAGAGAAAACAAAAACAAAAACTAGATTAGAGCGCAGTAATAGCACTAGATTGAGGTGATATCAACTCTGACGTGCGAGTTTTCGTAGGAAAGACAGGGAGAAGCTTGCGCGGGGCCAGGAATACGAAAGGCGCGCGCCTTAGAGAGCCCACGTGAATTAGCCGAGCGGTATGACTGGCAGCAGGCACAGCGGCGCCAAATTTGCGTCGCGGTCACGACCTCGCGTTACGGTGCTCTCTCTGCTCCGCATAATTGGTTCACATGAAGGGAAAGGTACAGTATCTGTCACGGTTGTACCGTGGACACCTGAACCGCGCCATAGGGGAAGGGTGGGGTGGTAACAACTTTTACTGCCACAAAATGCAAGGAATTAGTCCGGGCTGAGGCGAGTCCAGGGTGGCCTCCAGTCGGGGGCGACCTCTTGAGCTCGCCTGACGAGGGCTAGTTGCGTTTTTTTTTTCTTGGGCTGGTCAACAGCTTGTCCCATTCCTCCGCTGAGGGAGCTGGCAAGAGTGCCGTTGGAGGGGGATTGCTGGCGCATTTCTATAGTATATTGTCTTGGGTATCCTGCGTCCTGTCACCGCAGTGCCGACATGCAGGGTTGTACTCACCGTTTGTAACTAAATATAATCTGTAGAGGCTAAGAATGGCCTTTGTTTGTAGGCGTCTGAGTGTCGTGGCTTGCACCTGGTCCAGATCGGGGTGAGGGGCTGGGTACGTGCATCTTAGCTCGCGATAAAAGTTTGTAATCTCCGCGTATGTGTGCGGCGCCTCGGCGGACGCTCAGTTCCCGATAGATCTCCAGTCTCGTGGTTGGTTAAGCCTCGGGCTAGACGGTCGACCCCTTCGTTTCCAGAGTTACCCGAGTGAGCCGGAACTCATACGAGATTGATGTTGTGATTGATATCGATTGCGCAGAATTCGAGTAGTGAGCGCGCTTATAGAATTTTTAATGAAAGTTTGAGTGGCGCTCTTTTTAGTCGTTTAGAATAGTTTTCGTGTGGGGATCCGCGAAGGCCATTGCAATAGCTACTTCCTCTGCATCGCATATGGAGCTAGCGTGAAAGGTTATGGTGTTAAGGAAGGCTGACTTTGGAGTGGCCATACATGCCACGTATACTCCGTTTTTGATTTGTTGAGCTACATCCGCGCACAAGGCTTGTGGTTCGTTCTTGTACGGTTGCTCAAGGATCTTTGCCCTTGCCTTCCTGCGCGCGCCATGTGTGCCTGGTAGCATGTTTTTGGGTATTCTTAACAACTAGTCTATTAGTAATGTCAGCCGATAAATGGGATGTTGCGCACATCTTCTCACTGGGGTGTATGTGGAGCTTGTCGAGAATTACGCGTCCCGCAACGCTGCATGACAAGCGGGTCACTTGGGCTGTCTTATGGAAATCAATTAGCATAGGCAGGGTGTTAAAAATTTCCAACTGCTGTAGTCGATCTGAGTTGGCGTATACCGTAAGGCCAAGGGCCGCTTATATGGTGTTCTAATTATGCTATTATGTGCATCTTTGTCCCTACGACGCAGATGATAGTATGGGCAGGCGTACATGCTTCTACTTACCATAAGGGCTTGCATGATCCTACACATGTCGACTTCTCTTATACCCCTGCGACGGGTGGGAATGCGCCTCACCAGCCAATCTATATGGTGCGCCGTGACGCGTAGCCGGTGTATAGCTTCTGTGTTGTGCGTATTGCTCTGAATCAACACTCCGAGGACTCTGATCGTGGATATCGAGGATATCGGATGGTTGTCAATGTGTAACTGGGTGGGTTCTGCCTGTGAGACTTGTTTGTTCCTTATAACTAAGAGTTCTGATTTAGCCGGTGAACACGTAACGCCGTTCTCCTACACGTAAGGGTATACCGTGTCGATAGCTCGTCGTAATGACTCTGTAACTTCTCCATCAGAGCCAGAATTGGTCCGTATGCTGATGTCGTCGGCGTATATAGAATGATGTATGTGTCGGATAGAATCTAACAGACGCGAAAGGCCGCTCATAGTCATGTTGAACAGAAAACGTGAAAGTATGGCTCCTCGCGATGTTCCTCTCGTCCCTGGTGTAATTGTGTCGCTATCTTTGTCCCCGAAATGGAACGTAGCCGTACGCGCATTCATAAAGGAAGCCATGTATTCATATGCCCGTTCGCTAACTTTCATCAGTGTGAGGTGAGTGAGGATGGAAGCGTGTGACCCATTGTCGAAGACCTTACTCGCATTGAGTTCCAGGATGGTTCACGTGGCTCTTATGTCATTTGGATCTAGAATGTCATGTTGTATTTGCCACATGATGTCCTGCGTCGATATACCTGCTCGAAACCCAATCATGGAGAGGGGAAAGATGTCTTCTGCTTACGTGTGCATGAGGAGCCTGTTTAAGACAACATGTTCCACTACCTTCCCGAAACATGACGTTAGCGAGATTGGCTGGAGGCTCCCCATGTCGATTCTTTTGCCCGGATTAGGTATGAAAATAAATTTAGCGTGCTTCCATTAATCAGGGACCCTGCCCTCGTCCAGTACTTCTTAAAGAGGTCCGTAAGAGCCTCTACTGACTGGTCCTCTAAGTTTCGCAACATCTTATTGGTGATGCGATCTTCCCCCGGTGCTGAGTTGGTGTTAATTTGATTAAGAGCAGCTCTGATCTCTGCTACGGTAAAGACGCTATCCATGTGAAGGTTATGCGATTCTGAGCACCCATCTGGCGTGGGTATATTCTGGGAGGTGTTAACGTACTAATCTTTTAATATGTTCATGAGCTCTTTGTCGGTGCCCTGGAAAGAATGCGAGATCCTATGCAGGTTATTGTGGGATTCGGGCTTAGTTCTCGTAGGATTGAGCAAAGACCTAAGCAGAAACCATGTGTTCTTGTTGCCCAGTTGCTCATTAAGGCGGTAGCAAGTCTGATGCCCCTGCTCTCGGCTAAGTTCCTACGAGCAAGCCTCAATTTTATTTTCAAGTCGGCTTAGCCGAGTTTTGTTGCGAAAGCAACACTACGCCATCCAGCTCGGCTCGTCGCATATGCTCGTATCCCGTAGCAACAAATGGCCAACTTGTGTTTCTCGTTTCACATGGCATGGTTATGTCAGAATCAGTCTGCCTGGACTCTGGTATTCACGTTACCCCTATAGGCCACTAAGGCGCGTTCATACGGCTTGGTTAAAGCGGGGCTTTATATGTGGGCTGGTAACCTACACTATCGCGTCATATCCTTAAAGGCGGAGCTTGAGTCTCCTCCATATTTAGACGCAAAAAACGCCTTTAACAGCATGCCATCAGCAGAGTGAAAACCAAGTCCCACTACTTCACTGACCATCGCAGCGTCATCATTGGTATAAATAATAAAAGCCTAGTCGTTACCTGAACAGTTTGTCTTGTCTATACAATACAGCTAAACCAAACGCTTAACCACAAGCTGCAACCACAAGCGTAGACGTGCAGTTGTTGCTTTCGAAATTCAACTAGAACGGTTAATGAGAGCTAAACCACAGCCAACTTGTTAAAACGTCGCTCATGCTTATTTTTACGCCGTCGGGCATGTATACTCCTTTGTGCTTTCATTATGTGTATTAGCTTAGCGTCCGGGCTGGGACCGCTTTCCTCCTGTACCACAGTCTTGCAACAGACGCTCCGTCTATTGTTTTAAATATACTACACCATCCGCTTTGAACCATTTTGAACGGCTACATGCGCCTTACAGAAGAGTATGGCTATTTTCGTGGTGTTCTCTTTAGGTGGACTGTATACGTTTAGAGGGGAGATTGTGCGCGTTTGTTTGCTAAAATTTGTATAAAGCTATGAGAGATCTCAAGCATTTCCAAATTTAGTTGATTCGTAGTTAGACTGCGGTGTACAAGTGTAGGTTTGATCGGCCGACGCTCATCCGATGCTTTCTCATTGTATGCTTTATATGCTGTAAGCTTTACTTCTGTATTCGTCTCTTGAAGTGCTATGACTACCGCTCTGTTCGTTTGGGCCAAAACTGCATATTCCAGAGCCTTACGCTTGGCTATGAATCTCGTGAAGTTCCACTGCCACACTATAACAGGTGCAATAGCCATCGCGTATAAGGCTCCACTCACGCGGGTTGCAATATGCTGGGTTTGAGAATGCAGCTGGCGGACGCACACGCTGAAGAGCCGTCGGCTGGGTGGGAGAATGCAATGTGGGCGGGAGGCAAAGAGCCTGCATCCAGCGTTAGAGATGTCATGGTCAGGTTGCTAGATGATGCTAGTGCGTCAACCCTGGTTGTCAGCGTGTCGAGTTTAGCTAGGACTGTTTAGAAGTAGTTGGAAACTTTGCCATTACGTCGGTTACTTTGTTAAGCTATGGTATTAATTTCTGGATAGTTTCCCCCACCTTGGCTAGTCGTTGGTCTATTTTAGCAAACTTTTGTTCGTAATTATTCTCTAACTCATTTGTATCTGGCCGAGGTACAAAGGGTGCCTTTCATTTTTTACGGCGGTTTTAATTTACTTCCATGCCCTCATCGCGGGTGACCTCAACGCGAGCGCTAGCTACAGTCGACTAGTTATTTTTGGTTTGCGCCTTTGCAGTTTATAGCTGTTTGAGTTTTGCGTTAGACTGAGCTAACTGTTTTTGCAGTTGTTGGAGTAAACGTCTGCCAGCTTTCTTACCTGTGGGTCGGGTGCGTGGCGTTGCTTGTCGTCAGTAGGGGGCGTCTTCCATGCCAAATGTTTCGCAGGTCTTTCTTCTCCAGAATTGGAGTTGGTCCTGGAGCTGCGTCTCCGAGACGACGACCTGCTCCTACCTCTGCTCCCACTGCGTCCACGTAGAAGGGGAAAAGAGTCATCTCTTGGCTCCTGCGGCTTGGGTAGTTGGATTGTGGCTGCGGCATTTGGGGGACTGCTGCTGTGCAGCGGCAGGATGGATTCATCCCTTGGGTATGGTGGTTGGCGGCCGCGTTCTCGGGGACGGGATTTGCGGCCTCTTGGCAAAGTGTCAGGGTCAGTGGCAGTGTCCGTGGGGGATTGTGCGGATTTGGGCCTGTGGGTAGGCCCGAAGCGGTAGTTGCAGCTTCTACTGCCGGTCAGATGTGAGCCTTTGAATACGATACACATGGCTTGACAGGTGGGTGGTTGGCCGGCTGGTGGTAACTCACTTCTTTCTCTTTTTACACTTTCCCTCTCACCGTGCTCCCTTCCCTTACGCTACTTGCCGCCACTGCGGCGTAAGGGAAGGAAGGAAGGTGGGATTAAAAGTGTAAAGAGAGAAAGAGGAGTCGTAGTGGAAGGCTACGGAGTAATTTCGAACACCTGCGGATCTTTAACAGGCAGCACACGGACGCCTCTTCGTTTCGCCCCCATCGAAAGGCAGCCACCGGCGGTCTGTGGAGACGAATCGAAGAGGCGTCCGTGTGCTGTGCGTGAAGCGTTTTGCGTCACCGCCTCATCTTGTGACTTCGTCCATTCTTAAGGCCGGAATACATGGAGCGTTTTTGCCGCGTCAAACCGGCGTTTTACGCCCGACGGCGCGCACTCGACGCTCCGCGTCAAAAAAAACGCCCGCCGCCTCCGATCTGGACCTGCCAGATATTTGACGCGCGACGCGCGCGTCTGACGCTACCGGAAGTGACCAAATTCAACTCACTTCCGTCTTTTCGTTCGCTTTGGCGCGAACCCTCACATCTTTCCTCGCGCGCGATCTACCCGCATAGAGAAATGGCGACGAAAGCCTCGCGTGTAGAGTTTAATGATAAACTTATATGCGCGGTGCAAAAGCGCCCCATATTATGGGATAGCTCCCGCAAAGATTACAAGGATCATAGGAAGAAAGCGGCGGCATGGGCCGAAGTTGTCACGGAAATTGGATGCGACTCAGGTATGTTTGCACGCTACAAGTATTTCTAGCAAAGTGCAGGGCAGTCGTTTTCTGCGCCTTTTAACGGTCTGCATGCATGTTCTTAGGAATGTATCCCGCCGTGGTCAAAGAACCACTGTTCCGCTGCCGCACTACTAGTATGCGCGGCGGAGCCAGTCTTCGAGCCGATCTTTGCTTGAGTGTTCCCCACAGTGAAATGACGCGACATATGCTCTTTAATTACGCTTGTCTATCTCAAAGATATCTGAGTTCTTGTTACATGCATATGCAACGAGGTTGTCGATCTGCATGAATTTGTTCATGGGTAGGTGCATGGTTACGAGCGTTGGGCTAGTTGGCTCACAATATTTTGAAAAGCGTGTAGCTAGCCACAAGGGCGACCAGCCTTCCCGTGTCATCAACGTGGTGTGTTAGTGCATTTCAAGATAACGTCAATACTTATTTCAACCTCACCGCGGTCCCTCAATAGTTTGTTGCTGCTCCTCGAGGACGCGGATGAGATCGCGGCAGCCGCATTTCAATCGAGGTAAAACGCAATAGGAGCCTGTATACTGTGCGTTGTCAGTACACGTTTAATTCCTACGTGGTCAAAATTTCTCGAGCCTTCCAGCAACCATACCGTGACGAGCCAAGGCTAATTAATGGCGTGCTGTTTTTGATGCCGAAAATATTCACCGTAACGTATTTAATTGGTGTGAATGTATAGTAGTGAACGGAGATTAATCTGTGAAACTCTATTTGCAGGCGTTAATATAATTGCGCGTTGGAAAAGCCTGCGCGATACTTTTATTAAGAAGCATCGCGCATGGAAGGATGGCGCACCAAGTGGCTCAGGAGCCGCCGATGCTGTGCAAGTGCGGTGGCCTTACTTCCACCTGATGATGTTCCTGAAAGATCAGGTGGACATTGGCAGGTATGGCCATTGCTTGATGGTTACTGGTTTAAAACAATTTATTTCCAAAAGCCCAATAAAGGATGCTACATACATAAGGAGGCTGGGAAGCAAAGTGCTTTGCATGCAAGATCAGATGACATATGAGCAGCTGAAAAAAATATATACATTTATATTCTACAGGTTGCATACTGGAATGGGTTATGTATCATTTTGTGTGCAAAAAATTAACATGCATGATTGCAGCTGTTTGCATTATTTACAACAGTCTTTTTTATTTTTTTAAGAATGTTGTTGATTGCCTCAGGGCATAAAGGAATATGTAAAAGTAAAATAAAAATGTATTAAATGAAAGAAAAAAAAAAGCTGGCAGTTCTAATAAAGTCCAAGAGGGAATGATGATGAGGCCCCTGCGTCCAAGCAATGTAAGAAGACGAGTTGTTTGGCGAAAGGCCCACTGCTGTCGGCTAAAGTCTCTTTCAACCAAGCATCATATCAGTAAGAATTTGTGCAATTGTGAAATGTAAAGAAGTTTGTGGCACTGAGGCTCATGTGATGTTCCATTTTTATTTTCAGCACCATCTCAAACAGCCATGGGCAGAGCCCATGTATTCAAGACACAGAATACATCGAAGCACTGCACAATCAGTGCACAGCAGAATCTCTGCTGCACTCAATGTATAGTGAGGCAGAAGGTATGAATTTACATTTGGGTTATGCCACTAACTACTTGGAAATGTGGTTGTGTTTGCAAGAGCCCACACATGGAGTAGAAAGTGCTGACAGTGAAGCCTCTCAAAGATCGAAAGTGTTGCTTTGCTTTTTACAAGTACCATTCTGGTATTAAAAAAAGAAAGCTATTATTCCTCATGTTACAGTCAACATGATGCTGAAAACCTACGTAAGGCTCAATTCTGGAATACATGCTTGCATTTATGAAGAAGCAGCATGGCACGTTCCTGCTAGTCATTTTGTTTCTTGTTTGCATAATTATGCTAAATCTTTTATAGTGCTTCAGCTCTGAAATCCTCTGTTTTGTCTGGACACAGATGAACAGTCTCAAGGCGAGATCAGCGGCATGCAGGTAAGGAGGAGCCCGAGCCCAGAGCCACCTGCAGCAAATGGCCTGACTCAATCCAGCGGGACGTCAACCCCGCAAAGCCCTCGGCCTGTCCCCAAAAAGAGGAAGCGGAAAGAACAGGCGAGCTGGCAAGAAGATATCGACAAAGTAGATGCCATGATTATGCAAGAACGCGATGAAGCTGCTATGTATGGGCAGCTCGTCGCACACAAGCTTCGAGCATGTCCAAAGCATGCCAAGCATGCGATGGAGCTAGATTTGCTTCAATTTATAGCAAAATACACTTTTGATAGCAAATAAAAGTATTCAGTGGCCTGTTTCTATATGGGCCATCAACTTCTTATAGTGTTTCCAGTTCATCACTGCTAAACCAGGCTGTGTAGCATGTTATTCCTGAAGATTTGCCAAAAATCCCTGACCACTGAAGAGGTGGGAAAGATACCAGGCAATGATAAGGAACAGTATAAAGAATGTATTCGCTATTCACAGCGTAATCTTTACTGAAATTAGAAATGTACCTTTGAAAATGAATTTGCTCGTTTGAAGGAACAGACTTCTTCGTGAAGAGAGTCCAACCTTAAAACTGACTTGTGCTTCTCTTCAAGCTCTTTCGCAGCGGTATCTACCTTCGCCTTTATTCTTCTGTGCATATGCGTTTCCACTAAGAGCATTCGAATGTCAGATGTTCATTTTGGATCATAAGTATCAAAAGTTGGCTGATATTACAACACAAGCATTTTCACAAAATGCAACGATAAAAGGAACACTGCACTGCAACAGATATTTAAACCCTCATCATTTATTGCGATTTAACACCAACTGTGAACCTCAATATGAGGGATCTGGGCACAAGGGAGGTGCTGAATGTTCCCACGAAACGCTGTGAGCTGCCTTTCTCAGCATGGTTCAGATATATAAGGTTTATATTTCCAGCTACTGACTTGTCATTGGACACCTCACTGGGGCGATATCTCAGTTAACCTTTATTATATGATCAAGTTATGACAGATGTGCTGCGTATTCCTGACAAACACAAAGTGATATAATCGAAAAGCAGCAGCCTTCGACACTCGCTTGTAATAGCTAATGGCTCGGCTTCATCTGTGGAATAGTGCCCAAAACACAGCACGCTTGCCAGGACGTGGCCCGCTTATCCCTGTGACTAGGCACATATGCTCACCAGTTTTTGTGTTGCTTTAATGCCTGAAGGCATTGATATGGACGAAGGCCTTCCTACTCCTTTAGGCCGCAAATGGATTGGAAAACTACACCTTGACGGGAAAATAGTTCACAGATGGAGAAGAAAACAAATTGCATCGGATCACATTTCTGGATATAATACCATTAATAGCACAGAGTGCAGCAAAAATCTGTGTTCTGCTAAATTTGATGACAGAACATTTGAGGCAACCGGTTTGGAACAGTTTTTGAGCAATATTGTGTCTTGGAGCAGAATGGAGCATATGAAGGCGCACTCCCACCCCTGATACACTATTAATTTTGAGGTGCTGGAATTCCAGTATGTGCCCACTGCCAAGTAACGGCACCTTCGTTGGAGAAGTAGTGGGCGAAAAGGTTTCGCGTCTCGGCAGCATTTCCTTGGTAGTTCCTCGACTGTGTGGTCTCCAAGTCAAGTAGGCTACTTGATGCAGCTTCTCTCCTCCACTGTCCTGGGACAACATTCCCATAATCATCTTCGCAATCGACATAGCCTGGAGGGCAATAGGCTGCATCTCGAGTTGTCGATATGAAGTTGTGAAGGGCACAACAGGCCAGAACAGCAAAGGTAGCGTTTTTGGGATGTAGGTTGATGGGCCCAAGCAGGATTCGCCACCGAGCCGCCAGAATGCCAAAAGCATTTTCCACGATGCGCCTGCAGTGCAATTAAAAAAACATGATTATATGTTTTGTCACTGTAAAATAGTGCAAGTTAGCCATTTTCACTTCAAGCAAGCTTTGTATTAGTGCACATGATTAGTTAGTAATTAAAAAAGGTATTAGATATGAAGGAATGTACGCTGAACCATATAAATCCAGGAGCGCAGACATCAAACATTAATAGTGCATCCACGGGTTGCTTTAGTTTTTTACCAGAATGCTAAATCCTGCCTGGCGCAGGCATGAGAGTGAAAAGGAATAAAAAAGCAGCGACTATACTGCAGTTTGTTTCATGCCTCATGTGACCTGTAAGCAACTATTGCAGCCACCAATTAGCTGTTTAAGCTGAAACAGCTTGATAAATGAAATTTAGTTATATTCGGCGCCTGTGGAGAACATTGGTGAAAAAAATTCTCACAGTACACAAGATTATATAATTGAAAAGGCAAAATTTGTACTGATCTTGGAACAAGCTGTGTTCAGGGTTGATTGTTTTAGATACAAGCACACTTAAACTGTCGGCAATCATGTCAGCACACTCCTTTGTTATGAATGCATGCAATTCTGTGAGTGCTAGATCAGCATTAGCGCTTGACACAGGAAAACCTAAAATGTACAAAGACGCTAATACTTGCCAGCCACATGCACGCAGTTTTGAAAACAAAGGGGGCTTGACAGCAGAGCCCAGCATGTACTGGCAGTAACTGTGGAACTCTGACTTGAGCTGTTTTATATTGTGCTCATCCCTCACTGCGAGTCCTAATCTGTTCAACTGACGAATGAGTTATTTAGTTGAAAAATAAGTCTTAGGGAGAAGTTGACTGACAGATTTACGTAAATGGTCCATCATAGCAGTGTGTTTCGGTGGGTCAACGTGACAGATATTCTCAAGCAGACCCCCCCCCCCCCCACCCCCTCCTTGGTGTGCTTTTTGAGGATCTCTGTGCCTGCTTCTCTACTTTGAAGGGAATCATGAACAGATGATTCCACATCTGTTAACAGATTCCATAATTTTTTTTTTACTGGCAAAGTTTGTGGATGTTTTCAGTTAAAATTGGAAACTACATGGCCTAGTTATGAATTATGAAATGGTCACAGGCAAATGCCATGCAGTGATTACTGTTTACTAATGTTTTACTAATCGCTGCAAAGAAAGCATGCAAACTAGACGATGTTTATACCCCTATTTTGCTTGGCCGTATGTACTGCAGAAAATAATTTTGCTGTGCATTTAATTGCTCATATGTTTTTATTTCAATAAATACACTTCTTCACAGCAGCTCTTCTCCCTCCTCGTCACTTAAGCACGGTGTAAAATACTATATGAAATAAATGCTACTGACGAAAACCAATATGAAGGAATTTCAATATCATCCTTCTTTCTTTTCTCATACCGAATAAACCTATCCCTATCTATACAATGCCATTCATTACCTTGCTCTGCTCAGGCGGTAGTTGAACACCCTCTGGCTTGATTGCATACTCTTGCCGGGGTATGGGCGCAGAAAATCGGGCCTCAACTGGAACGCCTCGTCCCCGACGAAGACATGCGGCGCAACCTTCTTGCTTTTTGGAAGGCGTGCTGCTGCTGGTAACTTCACCGAGGCATTGCTTAGCCTCTTCCCAAAGGTGCAGGACTTGAAAATTCCGCCGTCACTATGCCGCCCTGGTGCACCGACATCGACCATCAAGAACTTGTAGTGTGCATCGACGATGGCCATAAGAACAATAGAGAATGTCCCCTAGTGAAAGCAAAAAAGACGTGCATGAGCAGACTGTACACATATGACATCTGATCTAGTTCATTACCATGCCAAGCTGCTGTTAATGAACAGTACCTTATAGTTGTAGTAGCGGCTTCCCGAATTTGGTGGTGCTGTGATCTGTACATGTTTGCCATCAACGGCTCCTACGCAATGGGGAAAATTCCAGCGCCTAGTGAACTCTTCTGAGGACTGCTGCCACTGTACAGGCCCTGGATCCTATACAACAAAGAAAAATTAGAAGACTTGAAGGAACAGTTTGGAAGAGAGTAAAATACTAAATATAATTTTTCCATATTAGGTCATTGCAGCCACTACAATATGTTCCACTGCTACCCTCATGGCTCTTTAATGCTAATTTGTTTCCTAAACCCCCTACTTAAGCTTCATGACAAGAGTTAAGAACAGAATGAGGCAAGCAATACATACAGGCAGATAAAGTGGCTCCAAATGCTGCCAGATCGCTTTGCAGGCATTGTGTATGACAAGCCGACATGTTGCTGGCGCCACTCTAAACACCATTGCTATCTGCTTGATAGCCATTCCAGAGGAGAGGTACCTGTGCATGATAAGAAAGTTGAAAACCTGTAAGCGAGCCTCAGTAAAGTCACAAGGGTTACAGTACCTGAGAGTAATGGCAAGTCGCTCTTCAGAGCAAACAGGCTCCCGGCAAAGAAAATTCCTCTCCAAGTCCTTTCGGATAATGCTGTGGAGCTGGTCAAATTGCTTCGGAGTCATCCTGTAGTACCCGAAGAACATATCCTTGTCCTGTCTCATGATTTTGAACTGCAATGACAACAGTGGAACAATAATTATGAACTGTAAAATAGGCATATGACTTCTTTCAAAACAGAGACCGAACATCTGATCTACCCTTTATCATTTATGGGCTTTGTATAACATGGTAGGTGACACAGAGAGGCATACAACATCTTTTTTTAATGCAGTGGGCGACGCACTCCTCAGTTCACATAGCTTTAATTTTAAAAACAGCCCAGGCGTCTCACTTCAAGTACTTCTTTTTCTCAACCGGTCGATCATGCTGACCGTAATCTGGAGCTTAGACAAAGGTGTCCGAGATTCATTTTAAATAGAGTATTCGTCTTTCGGGTTTATTGGGGCTGAAATGACTGGTCGAGGGTATGTTAGAATTGACAGCATATGCTGCTGACGTGGCAATATCAAGTGTCAAAGCATAGCTTTTGCACTTCTAGCTTCTAGAAAAACCTGGCTTAAGCGTTTTATGCACTGTATTTCTGATTTCACTTTCAAATGTCAAAGTCGGCAATAAAGAAAAAAAAAAGCGGAAAAGCAACGCCCAGAAGAATGGTATCGCTTACGATGACAAACGGCAGTTACAAGTTTCAGTAGTTATTACAGCTCACGTCCCTATTCTCGCGTTGTTTTACGCGTGATCAATGTTTTTGGGTGGCATTCAACAAGCATCTTGAGAGTAAACAGAATAATAGAACAAAACCTCATTGTGGCATGTGGTAAGATAAACAGAAGTGGCTAGTTGGTGTTTTGGAACGCTGATCAGTAGACGGATTCTGCAGATAAGAGTTACTTACCGCGGTGTGGTATTCGCCCTCCTCCTTTCTTGCTTGCCAGACGGGGTGCACCCAGAATTTCCTCTTTTGCTTCTTCTTTTCTTCCAAGTTCCTCATCTTCATCAGCAATAATCTTTTTTTCAACAACAGTAGGCGCACTATCCCCATTGCAACCTACAATAATCTGGGCAGCCGCGCGTTCTCCCTCGTAATAGCGGATTACTGTTTTCAACAGAGGCAGGTTTCCAGAGTGCTATTCGGCAACAAGTGCCACATGTAACTCACAGAACGAAGCTGAAAACTTTTAATCCTGCTTGCTCGCGTCTGCTCTGCGTGCTACGCGCACCGCTATGGAGGAAAGAAAGAACTTCCTACCGCGGATTTTCACGCACAGTGTAGCCAAACTGAACGCTCACAGCCGACTCTCTCCGCTGAAACGGCAACAAAGTACTTAAACATTGGTAAGCGTACCTAAAAATATTTATAGCGATAATAGTAGAGTGTTTATTGAGTATTTTGATGATTAGGAGAGGAGCAAACGGCATATAAACGTTGTTCTTACATTTCGTGGTGACTGAAACATTGTTGTCTTGTCTGGCTACACTGAGGCGGCAGCCGCTGCTTGTTCGCTTCATGTAGCTGGCCCCGCGGACGCTTAGCGTCACACCGCGGCGGTTTTTACTGACGCGCGATAATCGTTAGAAAAAAACGCTCCATGTATTCCGGCCTTTAATGCTTGAAAACAACCCAAAACTACACTTTCCGCTCAACGGAGCTACCAGCTTTCCTCCTCTGCTTTGCCATTTCCCGGAAGAACTTAGGAAAACAATCACGGTGCACTGCGTGAAATAATCCAGAGGTGCACAGTTTTCGTCCAAGCTGCGTTGGTGATTAACTCTGGGTCCCGGCGCCTTTCCAGGCTTGAGAATTCTTGTATATTCTGTTTACTCAGTTTCCATGTTTTCACTTTGGGACGACATTGGGACGACTTTGTTGAGTACTATTCTGTATGTCAAACAATTTCGGAGCAAAGCTCATGGGTAGCGGAAAAACAGTTTGTGTGAGAACGTTATCAAGCACACAATAAAGAACAACCACCGGGCCTTGATGTTTCTTCACTGCTGATGCTATTCATTCATCAAGCAGGTCAAAATAACAGTAAACGCGGAAAAGTCGTTAGGGTCCTTTAATCAGGAAGACCCCGCAAACTCGCTTACAGACATGTTCAGAAGGGCACTTGGCGTCGTTGGTACCGCAAGGGAATATCACTTGGCTCAGAATAAAGTAAGCAAGCTTGATAACGTGGCAAGAAATTTCCACCGCTTTCCTTGTGGCAACGAATGTGCCATGTCGCTGTCTGCAGGTTCCAGAAAAGATATAACATTTAGTTAACTATGGAAGCCTATCAAAATGTGGTAAACGCAAAAGGCAACATTTACGTTAAAGACTGTATAATATGCTTCGGCGCCAAGCTCATACGCAAATATTTTTTGAAAGCCTTAAAGAAAGTGTAATCATCAAGAGAAGACATGCTTCCCTCTGGCCAACAGCGGTAGCTGCATCGAAGATCGTCCTGAAGTATTCAAGTATTATGGGCACAGTACACTAAGCCAGGAAATATTGTAGTCGGTTTGAACATATCTGCTTAAGATTATGGGCAGCCGAAATGACAATCTCAATGATTATCCATTAAAGTAGAATAGGTTAACGTTAAAACTGAGCAGGGTAAATGCATAAAGCGTGGGACTCATTCTGTATATACATACTATACTTTTCTGCCGAGATTGGGTTTATCTAAAGTTAGTTCGCTGATGGCACCTGTGCCTCGTTCGCCGTCAAAGCTTGGCCAAACCTGCATATTTGTTCAGAGCTTTTATCAAAAGGTCAGGCCAGACCATGATGTAGAAACATTTTCAGCACCGTCGCCACGTTCCGATTTATTGACGTCCTATCCTGTTCCGGAGTGCATTCCGGACGTACGAACGAACATCAGAAAGACATTGGCGAATGCCTCGCCGGCCTGCAATGGCGAACCGACTACCAGTAAAGCTAGATAGGCTGCCCGACAAGTGTGAGTGGACGCTGCTGCTACATCCGGCGACAAAAGCTCCCGGGACCAAATAGTGTCACAAATTCTGATCAGCGAAGCGACATCGTGAGCCGCTCCCTCGGTGTCCTCGGCCCAAGTTATATGCCCTGCGGGGGATGTCTTTCTGTGTACAGCGACGCCAAATGTACTAGGCCTTGACTTGTTCTGCCCTCCCGAACCATACCCGGTGAAGCGGAAGAAGACATCTCGCATGCGGGTTGGATTTTACTTTGAAAATCTGAGACGGCAAGTGGAGTGAGCTGACGTGGATTATTATTAAGCGCAGTACAGACGGGAAGCTAGTCTGGGAGCTCTAGAGCGCTTGTTTTCTTTCCGGTGCTGCGATAGTTTAAATTCCATTCTTAAAACACTCCTTCCTGCTGTAGTGATTAGTGTTCTCTTGTATTAGGTTTGCTGCGCCCTACGAATCGTGTCAAGAGAGAAGTATTTTGGCTTATAGGCGTGAGCAAGACAACACAAACCTTTAAAATGGTTTCATATGTCGTCGTGTTATGCGCTTTCTGGCGGTGTAAAACGAAAGCTGTAGATTTAGTCGTTTGCAGTGTTCTGACCCATGCTTTGACAATTTTATCCCGCCCACTTCTTCCACTGATCACATCTAAAAACTATGACATTTGCCGGCTCCAAAATGGGAAGCGGGACCGATAATATACGGGACATAACATCTTACTAGCACGGTAGGTTAAGCATGGCGGAAGTAAACTGGTGGCGAAGGTTGGGCTCAAAAGTTGTTTAGTGCGGCTGCAGCGCAGTCACAGGCACAAAGTCCAAGTACTCAAATATAGAAATTCATAAATTTCAAGTTAACAAGCTATGCAGCATCATACGAATAATGAATATTTGATGCCTCGTTTTCATGAAAGAATTAGGCTATTTTAATAAACACTTCCTTTTCTCTTTTAATTTTGCAACCGTCTTGTTGCGCCGACGTCTAATGTTCCATCGGCCTTGGTGAGACTTTGCAGGTTTTGCTAGGTGCATGCGATGGAAGCAACGAAGCGGTTCCTTATCGCTGCAGTCACCCTATCTGCGCTGGCGTTCTCAGGAATGGCACGAAGTTATCTCGCTTTTCTCAAAATGTGCTGGTCGCGAAGTGTTCGTCATGTATCCAAGTAGCTTCTCAGTCGTTGCTATGTGGTAAGATGCTTCCCAGTTTTCTAAGTCCATCGTCTTCTCGTTCAACGTGCGGCCAGCGCTAAGTCTTGTTTCGCCATCGTGGCACGCTTTTCGTTTCTTTCAAAGCGCTTGGCACTTCTAAAAGTGGCCTGCCGGCATGCAGAGGACTGATGCACCGCGCAACATCGAGGACTGTACCTTCGGTGTCACATTACGTTGTTTCCCGTTGAACGTTCACAGGTGAGCTGCCCTGCTGCACGTGTAGTCTGCTACATGTATACGCATTATTCACTTCTATGTGCTGTTCGGTGCTGATTTTGTTTGCACATGTTGGTGGTATGCTTAATTGATAATTGTTTTGTGTGGTGGATATAACAGAGCACAAATACATACGAACCATACTGGTTCGACAGTATATTGCAAACTGCGCGGTTATGCCAGCGCTGTACATGTCATACTGTAAGTACTGTACGTATGCTGAGTCTGTCCTTTTTATAGAGGTGTTGATTTTCTCCCTTCCTGTGCCGTCTTTTTGGCCAGGTTTGATTGTCACTATGCTCAAAGAGTAGCATACGGGCTAAATTGAATGTCAAAGGTTGGCGCGTGTTAAGAGGCCCCCTTCAAAATGAAAGCCCCAAAAATACGGTACGGTGAATCCAAAAACAAAATGGCACTTCATAATTCGCGACAATATTATGCGTAGTCCTGATCTCATTCAAAGTCACAAACAATAGCTACCTTCCCCCTCCCTTCAAAAATTAGGGGTCACCGGAGCGCCCATGAGCCGCATATGTTTTGAACGTATGGGCGCCTATGGAGATTCGCTACCAGTGTACAGTCGTTCTCAAAAGTGTCGAGCCCAAGGGGTCTGCCTCTGAGCCACTTCGTGCGGCTTCTAATGTACATGGTCGTCCACTTCTACCTTGAACACCGCTCTGCGTGGCCAGTGCTCCGCGGAGCGCTGGCCACGCAGAGCGGTGTTCAAGGTAGAAGTGGACGACCGTGTACTTCCGATGTTCCGTATCTCTTGATCATAAGAAGATTTTAGTTCTTACCCTCTCCAATGAAAAGGCTCTCCACTAATACTAAATTAGCGCCACGATACGGCTCAGAAGCAGATCCCCTGGGCTCTACACTTTTATTAGGCTCTGGCGCAGTCTGCCGTCTCAATGATCTCTCGTTTAGGACTGATAAGCTGCCACGCCCTACGCTAGGCTGTCTGAAGGATGCGAAAGGGCCGGCGACAGTGCCGTTCGTGATTTCACGCTGCCTGGAAATACAATCACTCAGTGCACGAAATGGCTTAAACTGCTCTGCGTTAGGTCGAAGTTTGTCATACGGAAAGACCGATGATGGTGACAAGTGTCCGCTGCGATCACAGGACGTACTGTAAGCAAAAAAATATAACGCGGGAGGGCAATTGAATCCCTACCGAGCGATGCTGAATATTAGCGCCAACATTTTACTTTGACGGCACGAAGACTGCAGATGAAAAGTGTTGGTCAACCTGTCTTGTGTTTTGCTAGCAGTCACTAATATATCCTTCCTTATGTGATAGTTATTTAGTTCTCGTGTTGATTATTGATGTGTAGCTGACAGTACTCGACAAAAATAGCTCATTCACATGGCTACTTCCGTCCTCGCGCCTATGCATTGCTCACACAGCAACTTCCAGAAAAGGGATAGCGGCACGAGATAGCACATAGCAGCGTCGTGTGTCTTTGCTATGTATATCATTGTCAATGTCAGGGAGTTATAATAAAATGAATCGCATGTCCTTAACTGATCCCTAATGCTTGAGTTGCATAGCATCTATGTAAGCACAATAGGGTATAGGTGAATTTTTGCCCTTAACAATATTAGGCGGTCAACTATGCGTGCCATGAGATACGCTGGAACTGCTGAAATCAGAAAATAATTTAAGCATTAACAATTCTAATTGGGTCGAGAAATAAACGCTCTGTTTGTTTTTCTGGCCAGTATACGGTATATTGCGACTTTGCCGACTCTTCCTCGTAAACGCAACTAAAGGGCATAGGTAGACGTTTGCATATGAAAAATACATTTAATTGTCGGCATGCAGTCGGGCATCCAAACAGGAATTTTATTAAGGAGGAACTCGATTAAATATTAACTCCGATTTCCAGTCGGCCATGTCTCAGAAGTATCCGCATTGCCCCCCCGTATCTGATCAAAAATGACACGCATCTGACGTTATACATGGTGCACGTATGAGCGAGTAGCTAAACGCACATGCGCTCAAAAAGAAAATGAGTTTTCTGATCGCATTTTCTTCACAATTAAACCAGGACATTGCTCCTTTTTGTGTTCTCAGTATTGGTTGCTTTTCTGGTGAGCACTGGTAATGATTTGCAATTTATACCTCAGGCTAGAGATCACTGTTGACTTCACGCTTCTTTGCAATAGCCCCACTGCGATAAAGAACAAATCACTTTTCCCGCCTCTTACATATCATGTTGACTTGGCCAACCTCACGGCTGCATCGGCAATCCAGTAAATTTAATAAGCTATGTTCATACACCCACACCACTCACTATTTTCTTCAGGGAGACACGTAGAGGAACAAATCTCCGAACGAAGGACGCATGCGACAAATCCCTGTTCGGCAATTTTCCCCCAAAATTGGGTTTATATTGGCGGCGGCGTTGAAGAGTGCCACAACCGACATTCTTGAGGTATTTGATTTTCTTTGCGCAACGAAAAAACTAAATTGGATATTGTCAAAATGCATTGAGCTCTTCGAGGCCTGAAAACGGAGAGGCAACATTCTGCATTAGAGATTCTACATCATGTACGCAGGTGGGCATGCTAGCTAGAAACGTTGGCTAGCACATGCGCCTGTAGTTGGAAAGAGGAAAAAAGAAACAAGAGAAAACAGACGAAGAAAAAGCAGATGCGTTGCTGCAAAATGAAGACGCCCTCCATCTGGAAATTGCGCTATGTAGGAAATTACGTGGAAAGCGCGTTTTGCGTTCTGAATCTCAATGCGTAACATGGTTCGGAAAATCTGCAGGCCAGCGTTGTTTCGTCTCATTTTGCAATCTACATGCTCGACAGCCAAGTACGAGAAAAAAATGGGAAAACTAAAAGGAGTGGAGGCCGAAAGGAAATACCGAAATAAATTAAAAGCAAGAGGAACCGATGCCAATACGAGAATAACGCTTACCCCCAGGATGTGAGCCAATCCCTGCACGAAAACGTCGGACAGCGGAGCTTCGTTCGCCTTGTTTCTTTTTTTTTTTTGCCTTCACGAAATCCTATTGTAACGGCCCTTATAGCATGCGTACGTGACAGGAAGAGGACCATGTTGACCTGGAGATATGTGCCAGCCCATGTTCATTATTATCCGGGAAAAAGAGAGGAAGGGAAACACGTCCCTTTACATTAAGTTTGTTTCCCTGGATCGTGTCGCTATCACAAGTGTCCGATGCTGCCTTCGAGGTCTGGCGTAATCAATACATATCAGAGCCTTAGCTCGGATGTTTCCATTAACAGAAGGGATTACGTTTTCCCATCTTGGCTTTTATGCTTTTCTTTAACACGCACTTATGAAGGCAGCGTGTGCCTTTGAAGATTTCGTTGTCACAGTGCCCAGGTGGGCTAGTAGCGACGCATTCTTCTATTAACTTCTGATAGGAAGCTTTCTTTTAAGCCTGGTGGGAAGAGATAACGACGAAGGCGGTTAAAGATATTGAAAACAAAAACAAAAACAAACGCGTACGTCTGCCGGTTCTGGAGGCCCCCAAATACGATTATTTCTTAATGCGGCAATGTTCACCTCATTAGAGGCTTCTATTTCCGATTCGCGACGCTATATTATCAGTGTGAACTGAATAATTGTTATCTGTCCGATAATAACGAACATATTCACTCTTAAGAATATTGTCATTCTTTAATTTCGACTGTTTAGTTCGTTACCTTGTCACAAGTGAACAAATAATGTCGGTATAGTTGAACTTCTGGGCAACGTTAAGAGCTGGTAAGAGGCGCTAATATAAGCGTACCCTCTATGCTAAGACAACTAGTTGCATTATGGTAGATTATGTATATATTGTCTGCCCTCCCGCGTTGGTGGCCCACGAGTTAGGGCGCTCGACTGTTTATCCATATGACTCGCGTTCGACCCTGACAGCAGGGCATGGAGTGATGTGCTTGATGTGAAAATTCCAAGAAAGATTATAAGATATGTTAATGCCAAGGTATTTGTAGGATGATATCGATTCGAGACGAGTACTAACAAGAAAGCAGTCTGGATCTGTTTGTGGTTAAACACATCTAAATGCATTTGCATTTAGTTGTGTTTAATTCGATCTTCCATGATTTATACCAGTCATATATTTTTTTTTAAATCAGTTTGTAGGCATGCAGTGCCATTCGTGTTATTAATTACTCTATAAATTACGCAGTCGTCGGCAAACAAGCAGATATTAGATGAGATGTTAAGAGGCAAGTCATTTATGTTGATCAAAAATAATAATGGCCCAAGAACCGATCCTTGTGGCACGCCTGAATGCACAGGGGTTGATTGTGAGTCGTGATTGTGAGTCGTGATTGTTTACACAGACGAATTTAGTGCGGTTACTAAGGAAGGCACGAATCCAGTTGAGTATGTTATGATCAAGGTTAAGTTGGCTCAGTTTTAAAAGCAAAAAACAACGGCTAACTTTATGAAAGGCTTTTGAGAAATCTAAGAATAGGCAATCTGTTATGAATCCAGAGAGATATGAAGGTCATTAGTAAAGGTCACTAACTGTGTTTCATACGAAAAGAATTTGCAAAATCCACGCTGCTTTGGAGTAAAGAACTGATTAGATTCTAAGAAGTTAACAACGTGACTAAATATAACGTGCTCAAGAACTTTACATGGGACAGAAGTAAGTGAAATGGGTGATAATTACGTGGATCGTGAGTAAAAATATTGAATGTGGCAATATTCCCAGAGGATACACGTACCCGCGCTATATATACCCTGCGAGGGTTGAGATTAGGATGCCAGGGACTGCCGACAGCGGAAAATACTAGCTGTGGCGTGTGTAATGCATTGGTGTATATTGTGCACTCTTGAGACAGATGTGCAACTGGCACCGCCAAGGTAACAATGGGACTATTGCCAGTAGGCTGACAGTATTACCATGGGAAAGGTGTCCTTAAGCAGTGAAGTTGAAGTAACAATGTGTGAGCCCTGATTGCCTCATGCTGATCGATGTACTCCCTGATTTTTTTAAGTTGAAGGTATTCCTGAAGCACGTGTGTAGAGGATAGCAACAAAACGCGATTTTGCAGTGACGGACTGCCTGTGTCTTAAATGGAATGACTACATCCCAGCAAGACCCCGGGATGCTTTTTCACAACCGATAAACATTTATAGCGGACCTTTTGTGCACTATATTATGGTGTTTCTAATGTTGCGTACGTGCAGGCAGGGCAATGGAAGAAGATGCGTTCGCAAATGGTACGCCCGGAGCTTTCCCCCCCCACATACACACACATCAGAAAGTATCAGGGATTCGACTGCAGCGGAAAGGACAAAAAAGAATTGAATAGATTATTGGCTGTAGGATCTGTTATCTAATAATTTAATCACTCAAGATGTGGACGGCGGAGGAGTTGTGATCAGGACGAGTTATTTACGGATGTGACAGAGGGAAGCAATATCCTGGAAGTGCAGGGAGCAGTTACACTCTAAATTTAAACCTCAAAACTTGGCCCCCACTGTACGACTCTAACCTGCGGCGGCATATCTCATTTACTTTGGGAATGCCCTGCTTTTTCTACTGGACGCCCCGAGATCGAACCCTACCGCCTGAACTACCGTTCCCTTCTAGAAACTGATGCAAACACACAGATGATATTTGCCAAGTATGGCTCGCTTAGTGGCCTGGTTAGAGCAATGTGATTCGAGTGACGACCTAAATAAACAATGAAGATTATGTCTACTCCCCTTTATCCCCATCCATGGCCATGAGCCTTCCCATTCAATAAAGGAGATTCAATCAATCAATCAAAACTTGGTTTAGTATTGCGAGGAAGTTTCAACCGGCTAGGACACAAGTTTTCTAACCATCGATTTAGCAATTAGGCAGTGTTACTGAACTCTTTTCAGCAATTTTTCTTTTTTTATAGCCAGTAATAGCCCGATGGCCCTCACGAACACCATACTGATTATTTCAAACGCAATATACTCGAACCTAGTATTTGCCTTTATCGAATCTCGCAATCTTGTTTCAAAATACGAGATCAACAACTCGTCTATACAGCGCAGCTGTATGGACAGTGGATGTTTTTGACGTTGGATTGACATTGGATGCGTAATAATACAGGTTAATCGGTTTTACAATGTGCCGTATTTGAAAATGCATGCGTGCCAAATAGAGCTCCAATGCTTTATGTACAAGTGTATCGGTGGTAAAAAAAAAAAAAAAAAAAATCAGGTGGGCCATCTCTAGAGACTTGGCTGAAGTGCCCGGGCAAATAAACAGGAATTGCTCTGCGTATGTCGCGCCAGTTTCCTGTGGCAGATGGGCAGCGGTGAAATATTCTAAAAAAAAAAAAAAAAAAAGATATCGGTGGATAGGGTGTCAGACCTGCCTGTGTAAGTAAAAAGATCCCATTGCCTTTGGTACAAGGAAAAATTAAGAAAAAGTCAAAAACAACTCAGCCACTAACTGAAATTACAGTGTGCCGCATTTCACTGCAAATGCTGATGCTGAGACTCTGCGCGTTTCATGCAGTGTTTAAGGCGCGTCGTGCTAAGGTATTTATGCCGTAATTTAATGGAAATCTATTTTCTAGAGCAGAGCTCAGCTTCAGTTGCCTTACCCCATACTGTGCATTAAAATGGGGCACCAGCCACACACAGGGAAGCACACAGACGCAAACATAGACGCAGTCAATCTCGAAAGCGCAAGCGCACCAACACGCTGTTTCTCCCCGCATCGCGATCTCATTTTATACATTATTGTATACAGCAAATTTACACTGTTGGTATATACTACTACTATCAACAAGCTTTCAAGCTCACGGACTCTAAGCACATCTACTAGAATTCTCTCTCTACCGCATCGTAGCCTGTATCCTCTGCGCTGGAAATGTTCCTACAGACACACCCGAAGAAGAGTTAAAAAAATAAAATAAATAAATAGGTAAGCATGGCTCAGAAGCGACTGCAATTTTTTCTAGTGTGCATACTCGTTGTTCATATGTAGCGAAGTAGGCTCTGAAACGGTAGGAGCCAATTCAGAGTACCTGCGATGTTGGGAACGGACCATGTAAGTTTCCTCACACTATGTGATTTCTATACAACCTTTTCTGAATAGACTGTTACATAGGTAAAGTTGTTGTAGCCAGCGGCATAGTGTGCAAAATATCGACGAGCAGAATAGAAAAGCTCGAGCAAAGGTTCCCTCATTATTATTATTATTATTATTATCTTTGACGTCGTAAAACATGCTGCTGCAGCCCGCTGGGAACACCGGCGCTGATTATGCAACAAAAATGGTGGGGAACATTTGTGTGACTTGCAAGACAAACACGAACGTTTATGCTGATCCCTCTTTACACCTATTTGCTCGATCTTGGTGAGAAACGAGCCGTTAGGAAAACATTTCAACTATTCACACCCCGCCGGAATATTCAAGCACTCATGCATCAGAGAAACGTGCTTGAACCATGTGGCAATACCAGCGTATTGTGTAGAGCAGGTTTCAAACTTGCGCTGCCAATCGTTTTCTGATTCAATATCACGCTCGAACACTGAAATACGATTCCAGTAGGTACCGCAATTCGCATAGATATTTAGCATAGTAAATTTGCAGTCGACGGCATCGCCGTGAGGAGCACACATGCAGAGGCGGCACAATTGAAGCAGTCGCAGCCGGAGGATCAAACCTAAGATCTAAACAAAGCTCCCCAGGCTATAGAGCCAGAGCGCGCTATATGCATGGCCTCGGGATATATTCTGCAACGAAGCAGTTCATAAGCACAGAAAAATAATTGATTTAGCTGTACTTGTTTTGTAATTGACTACATTTGTTATGGAATATGTTTGCTGCCGACAATTAGGAACTGCTTCTTCACAATATTGAAGTACGTTGAACGGAGAGGTGAAAAATAGCACCATTTCAATTGAATCAGTTTGATCGATGGCACACTAAGGGCAATAAAATAATAACTATTTTTAATATATTCAGGATAGGATAAAACGCCAATAGCCATAGAAGATTACGTGATCAACTAGGCATGATTCGGGAAATAATACCGACTTGGGTTTGATTGTGGCTGGAGTAACTCCAAAAAGCTCTCGCATTAAGAAGCACTGATTATCCGGCCTTATGTTGTGTGCTAAGATTTAAATGTGCCTTGGCTGGCTGCTGCATTCGAGTAAATCAGTTGACTGTGCATGGGTCTACGTAATATTACCTTGCCTTATATCATTCTCTGAAAGCGTCAAGCACGAGCTTGAGGGAAACGGTAACGAATAGTTTGAAATCAGGGTGAAAGGTGTGGTTACCGTATGACTAAGCTACGGATTAATATGACCAATCGGTGTTATTCTATACGCACTCAGATCCCACAGCGCTAGGAAGGTACAGCAAACAGGCATATGACCGACAGAGTGCATCAACATGGTCATTAGAATTACTTGTGGTTCACTTGAGACCAAAATCCTCTGCTACATCTCTCTCCAATTAACCCCATCTATCACTTACTGTGGCCAGTTCAACAGTCCGCATCAGGCTGAATAAATGCAAGATGCAAAAATCTCATTTGGAGGACAATGTAACGCCTCTACCGCCCTGATAATAACCAAATAAATAAAAAAAAAATAAATGTAAAACGAAGGCCGTTCACGAAAGGGAAGATAAAATATTTAGTGTCAGCTGTGGCGACCTATGTTTCCTTATTTTGCGTGAGAAATCACGGGAACGACTCATCGCTTTAGCATCATAAGAATTCACAGCACCAGAGCCGTTGCATGGAAAGAGATTATTACGGAAGGTAGAGAAGAGGAAAAAGAAGAAACATTAGTTGAAGAAATCTGGAAAGAAGGAAAACCAACCCTTAAAATGTCCCTGATGGCCTGCTGCTTTAGAAGTTATTTGGTCGCGCTCCTGTTGAGATGTAGTTAGCGAATTGAAATGACATCTTTCCCACTTTAAAGCTCGAAACATAGACGGGGGTAATCGAATACGACTCAAGACCCTTCCATCAAAGTGACGACAAACTCCAGAGCAAGAAGCCTTATTTGATTTAATAGTTTATGTTACTCGAAAGCAATTCTGCGACGTATTATATGCTTCCACTGGAGACATCAAGACAGGTCCCCGCATACGTTCTTAGATATGGTGTATCTATGGGCAGACTGCTATCTCTTATGTACATGTTGACTAAGTGAATTTCGCAATACTTCCTTGTCGCCTTTTTGGAAGTGCCGTGCAACTTATGGTTCATATGCTTGTTAGCACCGTCAGCAGAAAATTGAAGGGGGAATGAGGAGCTCGTTATGATGCAATTAAAGGAGCAAAAAGTCTACGATTCCACAGTAAACGTATGGGGTTATCATTATTATTATTATTATTATTATTATTATTATTATTATTATTATTATTATTATTATTATTATTATTATTATTATTATTATTATTATTATTATTATTATTATTATTATTATTATTATTATTATTATTATTATTATATTTTAGTGTATTGTAGTTAATTATACAAGAATCAGCCCATTGATGATTGCAGGGGGAAATAATATAAATGCAAAACGGAAGGAAGAACAACGCGCCGATGGTGGCGCGTTGCTTTTCCTTCTGCTTTGCATTGTAGACTGTTGGCTCCTTCAATTAGCTCCGTAAACAATTTTAACAAGATAGCTTTAAAAGGTCGCGCTCTCCAGACAGCCCGACGTCGATGTTGTCGACGTTTCGTGCGAAAAATCACTGGCATGGCTCTGGCAGGTGGTAGTTGACAGGTGGCACGGTCGTGCAGTGTCCTGTTCGTCCGGTTGTGTGACGCGACGAGAACCCATGGCAAGGCCGCATTGACAGGCACTGAAAAACTCTGGGTTCAACTTTAAGATGGAGGGGCGAAATGGGAACAGTGCATTCCAGGAGCCTTAAATCCCATGCTGGACAGGCTGCCTCGATGCCACGCAGGCACATTCATACGGCTTGGCCCAAGTGGGAATTTATTTCTAATGTCGGGTGTTCTTTCGCATAATGGGGTATCTTACCAGTGTGTGGTAATGAGTATGTGTGGGATAATAGAGTAAAATTAAAAGGCTACTGTGTAAGAGAGTAACAAATTAAATTGAACACTAACGAGGACTCGCAAGGGGAACCGGCAGACGGGTAACGCTTTCGCGTCATAAACACAAAGGCAGAGCTTAAATTTCTCGCCGCTTTTTTCTCGCAACTTTCCTGTGATTGGTGTGCTCGGCACTAGTTATTAGTACGCAGTGATGACGCAGTGGTGTTGAGGTAATGAACAATATTTAGAATCAAGAATGTAAACACATGTGCTAGGCGCGTTTATGAACGCAAACCTAGAGTAAAGAATGCCAACAGAAATCCTAGTTTGGCGTTCTACTTCGTCCCTAGGCTCCTTCCTTGCCGACTCCGGGGGACATGTGACGTCGACAAAAGACAGAAATTTGATGCTCAGTTATAACACATTTAACTAATACAAGACAGAGGCCAACAAGTCACATTAATGGAATTCGAGAACTGCCAAGAACTGACTATACATCTTGCGAGAAGACATACTGAGAGCATTGTGCAACTCAGGGCAAAATGTCGCAGCACGCAGAGTGTCAAAAGGAAAATAAAGAGAGTGAAAGTCAGTTCACTGTGGGCATACATTTTCGACAATAGTGGAGCAGCATGAGAGGCAATTCCTCCTCGTGTCTGAGGATGGCGCTAACATCTCTGTTTTCTTTAATGCAGTTCAAGATCATTTATATTTCAGGCGATAGCGACACTTTCCACTTCTTCGTCATCGCAGAGGCGACTTGCCAAATTCCGTGAAGAAAATTGTAGACGCCACGTCGTCTCTTCTCAGAAGAAGGTCACAACTTTAAGAGTGGTCTCTCTGGAACGCACGTGCACTTGAGAAGAATAAAGGCTATCGAACAACTAACGAAGCGTACTAAGCAGGGTATACGCAAGCGAGGATGTTCAAAGACGAAAACGAAAGACAGAAACTGCACAAAGAATACAAATACATGGTGAAGGAAGTGCACATGGAGCGCCTTCGTGTTTTAAGGGAGGAGACAGAAAGTAAAAAATCCTTGAAACGATGCAGCATTCGCGGTCGGGTTTATGGAGCTTGCTATATGGTAAACACAAAGGCGGGCGGAAAGATTTTTCTTATCTGTCGGAGGCATCTAGATCGCCAAAAGGAAGCAGAACCTTTTGATCGTGAGTAATGGATGTGTTGAAGGGATGAAAGCAAAAAGAGGGAGGGGAGGGGAGGGGGGGATGAGAAAGGGCAATGATGTACCACAAAGACTTAGGTGGGGGGATCATGAGGCGGGAGAGAGATCTCTTGCTTCCGGTACCCACTCGAGCGGACGCACATACATATGCGCATTTATAATGCTTTTAAATGGGGCTTCAAAGCACTATATATTCGTCCCAGAGAAAGAGCGAAGGGAAGGAGGGGGTTCAGCAGTGACGCATCAGAGGGGTCATGCTGTCCGCAATAAAGACATAATCTCGATAAGAATACTTTTTGTGCTTTTTATTTTTGTTTGTAGAAATTTGTCCTCTTCTTTGATGGCGAGAGTGTTCGAGTGATTCTTCAAAATAAAAAAAAGAAAATATCAGGAGGGCTGCAGGAAGCATGACATTTTTATACCCTAGTTTCCCCTAAGCCGCCTCTGTCGCCTGTTAACTATAGCATCAGTGAGGCATTCGCCTCATAGAATATGAACGGCAAGAAATGTGGGGTGTTGATGGTGTTTGGATTGCCATTCCTGGTATGTTTCCTGCGTGCGTGCATAGACCAAATCGGAGCAGTTCAGGGTTTTGACGAAATAATTACGATGTCCCAACTAGCGCGAAAGTGACAAAGCGCTGAAATATTGCAGCACTGGCTGCGACCTTCAATGATTCATTAAAAAGAACATGACTGCTACTTTACAACTTTATATGTTACATTTTTGTTGACTCCAGACCCTACTTATGCTGTTTATTTCTCAACCGACAGCGCTAATGAAAGGACAAAAAATTGTCCGTGCGAAGTCATGGTATAGCTAATTTCTAAAGGTATGAAAATATAAATGCGTTATCGAGTTGCGAACTTCCACTGTTCACCATTAAGCCACGCGGGGAACGCGGGGAACGCGGAGTACGCGGGGTACGCGCGGTACGCCTGCGACAAGGATGTCTGTTCAGGGAGATAAAAGGAAGATTGTCACTAACATACCACGATGCCGATATAAATGTTGGTTTATGCCTGTTACACGATAGATGCTAGTTGTGTAGGCACTGTAAAAAAATAAAAAAGTGCCGCCTTGATACTTCAGGTCTTTTTGTCTAAGTCACTTCCAAATACAGGGAGACACTTTCCGATGGCAGCATTTGCGAGTATCCGGATTTTAGTTCTTTTAGGTGCGTTTTTTGAGGATGAGATGAAGATAGACGTGCCTTGTCGTATATTATAACGAGGCGCGTAAATAAACGGGATACACCTTTTATACTAGTGCCGCTGGCGAAAGCGTTGACACCCCGTGTACCAAGAGAAGACAGTTTCGTAGAAAGACATGGAAGATTTTCACGATTTCCTCAAAGCACAAAAAAGCTCTTCCAGACTGGGCTAGCAAAATCGCGTATAGCCGCAAACAGAAACGACTAACGAAAAGGCTAAAAATAAACACGTGAAAAAAGTGGCGATGATTATGTTACTCCTAATGTGAAACTTGAGCGCAGCTCATCAGCTGTTTTAGCTTTTCGATAGATTGAGGCAAAGAATTCGAGCAAAATGTGTGCGTACAGTTACAGACAACATTTAGGCAGACGGCTCACAGTGCGAACGGCACCGGATATGAGTTTCGGCTCGGGCAGTGCACATATCGAGGTCCACCACCGCCAATCCGGCGCTCTGATTGCGGCCACACAGAGGTGGCAATGGAGGAGGAGCTAAGATAGCAATTAAGTTATCGGGAGGTCGCGAGAGGCAGCGCGTGGACCCATAGGAACGTTGCGCAGCTAAACGATAGCAGCCACTGACTGATGCCACTGACAACGCTAGCGAGCCAAGTCTTTGGTGCTTTCAAATTGCGCGCCATCCATTCATATGCCCTTTTTTAGCTTGACTTGGGGTTGCGTGACGTTACCTTAACTGTCTGATTTAATTAACTATTTTAGTATTTGATACATTCAAAAGTGGCGCCACGCCATTGGCTAATGAACCATTTTCGTCTTTACCTTTATATTTTCTGCCTCTGCTTAATTACCTAATTAGCTTATTGGCCTAATTATTTTTCGGACACAACATTACGTCACCCTATATCGACTGACACCAATCATTAACCTCTACCGCTTCTCAATTACTCACAACTGCCGCGGACAACATTTATATTTTTTGCCTACAATTAATTACCCAATTAACTTATCGGCCTAATTGTTTTTGTCCACAAAATTGCGTCACCATCTATCGGTTGACACCACATCTACCACTTCTCAATTACAACTGCTACGGACACAATTTTGTTGACGCTGTCTGCGGACGCGGCCTGCGGGCGCGGCCTGTGGATTCGGCCTGCGGACGCGGTCTGCGAACAGAAATTTGCGAACATAGAGAATGCTTTTGCATTAATAAAGAAACTCGTCACGTAAACACTATCCAGCCCATCGTTTATAAAGGATCTATAAAAGTCGATCCAGCCAGGGCCCCAGTTTTCAGACGCGTCTTTCAACAGATATAGTCTCTTCCGGACCGGCCAGCAGCTCAGGCTTAGAGCGCGCCGAGCATTGCCGAAAAAGGAAAATTACTTTTGCCAGCGTCTTTTCCTTTTAAGCCGAAAACTTTTAATGGCTCATACCGTCGTGGACAAGATGTGTCCCGCTTTTAAGGTGGCTCTGATTGGTCGAGACGGGAAGACGTCATGGAGGTTTGGACCAATTAAAGAGCACCACCACAGTATGCGCGAATGCGTGCCTTATATGGCCATATGTCAATCAATGTTCAATTTCTAATTATTGACTAAACAATGAAAAATTATTATAACTAATTGATCGAATGACTGAATAATATAGACATCAATAAATAATTATTAAATAATTATTGACTAGTTACCGACTAATGAATGACTAATGATCAATTATCAATGTCTGATGATCAATTATTGACTGATTAATTTAATTGATGGCTAATTAATGATTACCTAAGGATCAGTTGCGTAGCAGAATGCTGCATTCAGGCTTTGACCTTTCACTACTTTAGTCGCTAAAGTCCTTCGTAATTTTTGATCCCTCGCCGTGCATGCATATATATATATATATATATATATATATATATATATATATATATATATATATATATATGTCAAGGAATGTGACAAAGGCCGGACCCCGGCCGAAACGTCGGAATAAAGTGTTGTTTTTTCTACCGTGTGTCACCTACTTTAAGTCTATGCCCTACCGGACCCATTCGAGCTTCAACCCCCTCCCTATATATATATATATATATATATATATATATATATATATATATATATATATATATATATATATATATGGTTGGTTGGTTGGTTTGTGGGGTTTAACGTCCCAAAGCGACTCAGGCTATGAGAGACGCCGTAGTGGAGGACTCCGGAAATTTCGACCACCTGGGGTTCTTTAACGTGCACTGACATCGCACAGCACACGGGCGCCTTGCTTTTCGCCTCCATCGAAAAGCTGCCGCCGAGGCCGGGATTCGATCCCGCGTCCTTGGGAACAGTAGTCGAGCGCCGTAACCACTGCGCCACCCCGGCGGGGTATATATATATATATATATATATATATATATATATATATATATATATATATATATATATATATATATATATATATATATATATATATATACTGAAATGAGGATTTTAATAACTTGGTCTGACTTCTAGCGCTGCCAGCACTTTGGGGACAGCAAGATGGAATTGCCAGCCACAGGGCACAGCTTCAGCGCGAGAGATGGGTGCCGGAGACAAGCGATTGGATTGAATCGGTACTGAGGCTTCCATTTTTTACCAGGTGGACCATAAAAGTTCCTAGCCCATTCAATTCCTCACTGTGGCGGAGTCTGTCCCGCCGTAGCGCAACGCCACCAACACCATCTATATAGTCAGTCTTATATAGTTCTTAAGGCGTCGTTTGTTTGTCTCCACAGCCACAGCGATGGCGATGCCGCGGCGCTGTCTGTTCTTTGTCTTCCTCACAATGTCCCCGCGTAAAGAAATCGCCATCCTGACGACTCACGGGGAAGAGACGACATGAGGGTTATAATGCGGCTTGTGGCGGCTAATATAGACAACCTCGCGCCGATACGGCGGTAGTCGGAAGAACGGGTGACTGGTTCGATGACGTAATTGACAGGGGATGTGTGTTGCAAGACGCAATAAGGTCCATGGCACTTGGTTTCAAAGTTGCTGATGACAGGAAAGCATAACCAAACAAAGTGTCGGCGAGGAAATTCGGAGCAGGCGTTTCGATATCATGGTGATCTATGCGATAGCCTTGAGTGTTGGAGTGAAACATGCGTGCTAGCTGACCGCCTTCCTCGGCCTTCTGTACAATATCTGCCAAAGGACTTCATTCAGAGGCATCTGGATAGTATAGCAAAATCGTGTCAAGGGTACAAGATATTTCACGGCCCTGTAAGAGAAAGAAGGGTGGAAAACCAGTTGTTGCTTGGGTGGCGGTGTTGTACGCTAACGTGACAAATTCCAGCACCTGATCTCAGTTGGAGCTCCCAGAGGCAGATGTAGCACACATTACGAGCATTTCCTCAAGTAGAACTCATTGAACCTAGTGATGCACTGTCTGATGACCTGTTCCACGAGCCGTGTCTTCGTTCTGTGCCCAAGCTCCTCGTCCCTATTGACACAACCATCCCATCTGTTAGCGCTCTTCTGGTTCCCCTGGCACCACCACCACAGTGGTGTTTGTGCCCTTTAACGTTGTCCGCCGCTGCCGTCACTTACTGTTGCCATTTGCCGTCCTGGACATGAACAACGGCGCCAGCACACTTCTGGTCGCCTATCCTATCGCGTCTCCAGCTATGTTGGTTCAGGGGGAGCACCTTTTCCGCTCTGAGCCCGTGAACCTAGGTTCACGGGCTCGAACAGGAGCTCCTGTTCACCTTGGATGATTTTTCGTTCCTCACTTACCAATTTTCCGCTTTGACTCCAACTCGTGTGGCTTTTGATCCTTCGCAGCGGGATCTTTTTGACCATTCTGTGGACACTGCTCTAGAGCGCCGCCGCCGCGAGCAGCACCTTGACCTTTTTCACCAATACCGCTCCTCATTCGACACCCCACAACCTTCTTAGGGCCGCACGACGACCGTTTCCCACCTCTTCGACACTGGTGCTTACCCACCTCTCCATCAGCGCCCGTATCGTGTGTCCTCGACTAAACACCGTGCTATTGATGGGATAACGCGGAGTAATTAGAGATTCCTGTAGTCCATGGTTGTCTCCTGTGGTTCTAGTTAAAAAGAAAGACGGATCAATACGCTTTTGTGTTGATTATTGTCGTCCCAACAAAATTACTCGTCGAAATGTGTACCCCGCATCTCCACTATGCGAAATGAGGATTTAATAACTCGGGCTGACTTCTAGCGCTGTATCGCTCAGACTGTTAATCAACATTACTTCATTGAAGTACTCTCAAAAGACTTCGTGAAAAAATTTGGGAAAAAATGTCACAGCTATGGAGTGATAGCCCGTTGTTCGCACGACAATGCACCCGCTCACACGACCCTATCTGTCAAGCAGTTTCTGACCAGCAAAAAGATTACTGTGATAGAGCATCCTCCTTATTCAGGTGATTTGGATTCATGCGACTTTTTTTTATTTCGTCAATGTAAATCTTGCTTTAACGGAGCCCATTTTACTTCAGTGGAAGAGGTTCAGGCAAAAACGGAGAATTTCCTGAAAGGCCTTCCAAAAACCTCGTTCCAGAACTGCTACCAGCAATGACAGCACCGAATGCAGTAGTGTGTGAATACTGAAGGCTACTACGTTGAAGGTGATAATGTCACAGAGAACTGATTCTGTAAGTCAGTAATTTATTGGACCAGCCATAGTTTTTGTTGTGTGTGTCACACCATTTTTATTTATTTATTTATGGCGCTGAGTTTGCCATACGGCATAAAAGGTGGTGGTAGAGTCACAGGAATGTGTGGAGTGCAGCCATGTGCTAGAAGTCACATAAACTGCGTGCATAAATGTTGTTTGTTATCCATAAGTGGAAATGGGAGTCATCAGTCGGTAAAAGTCCAGCTTTTTGTAAAGTTATCTTGCGTATATGCGAAGTTCCTGGGCATGTCCATATTAGATGCCTAACAGTGGAGTCGCAAGCGGGTTCTTCGCAGTGTGGGCATTTGTCGGTAATTAGAATAGTAGTACTTTGCCACTGGTGTCGAACGGCGGGCGTAAGGGCTACTCCTACTCTCAGCCGTCTCAGAGATACTTCCTACTTGTTACTTGTCAGAGATACTTGTTAGATTGGGGGGGAAGGGGGTACGTACACGGGGGAATTAGAGCACGTGTACGCTGCCTGAGGGATGCTGATGATGTCAAATGGGTCAGGAGTGGATCCGGTAGCAAGAAATTATGAATAGGTTGCGACACATCTGCTGCATGAGGAAGCACGTTTGCTGCTATGGTATTCAAATTTGTGTTGTCTTGAACAAGTGAATGATTATAGTCACTGGGTAACGGTGACAAGCAGCATAGATAGTCTGTGCGACCCTAAGAGTGCCATGGACTTTCTTTAAATGTTTTAGTGCTTCTTTAGAGTTAGTCATTACGTGTACTTGCTTAAACGTAGGGTCGGCAGGTAACGTTTCTATGGCGTTTAAGATAGCTTGCAGTTCGAAGGCAAGAGTTGATTTGGCGTCGGTAAGGTAAGTTCGATTGGTGTTCAGGTGAGCGTGCGTTGAGCTTATAAAAGCAACTGAACCACCTGTTAGGGTTACGGCTGCATCTGTGTAAATAATACAGTCATCATGTGTTCCGCAAGACGTTATTGGGAATAATGATGAGAGCTGCTACTTCTTGGTGAGTAGAGGCTTATTAGAAGTAAGGTGGTAGTAGTCCCACGGAGGTGGCTGGTTCTCTAATTAAGGACGAAGGGAAGCTTTTCTTGCTCTGTTTGTCTGCCTTTGGGCAGTTAATACTGCCAACGTGTTAAGGTGGGCGTACTCCTGGAGCAGACTGATAGGAGTTGATCGAGGCAGTCCCGTAATGACTCGCATGGCCTCGTGGTTGAGTGCCTCGAGTGTAGACCATTGCCGTTTTGTCAGTTTCTGAAACTGTGCCTTGTATAGAAGCCGCGGTTGAAAGACAGCACGAACAAGTCGGCGAGCGGTATCTGATTGGGCACCAACAAAACGATTTGCTATTCTTCGAATTAGTCCCAGTGTGTTCATGGCCCTTTTGCGTACATCTGACAGCCAAACTGTGCCTTTTCCTGAAGAATGTACATGGAGGCCCAACACCTTGGTGTATTCCACTTCAAGGAGGGGTGTATTGTCAATTCTCAACGCGAATGGATTAGTTTGAAACTTCTGCGGCCGGCCTTATTGCCCACATAGATATAGCATGTTTTGGTGAGGTTGAGGGATTGTGTCACACCTTGTATACAGAAATACGTAGTGAATTAAGAAAGAAAGGGCAGAGGAAAAATAGAATGAGGAAGTACTGTGACGAGGGGACAATTACGATGTTAACGACGGGAAAACCATTAAATAAGATTCCGATGAAGGTACTTGGTTGGTTTGTGGGGTTTAACGTCCCAAAGCGACTCAGACTATGAGAGACGCCGTAGTGGAGGACTCCGGAAATTTCGACCGGGTTCTTTAACGTGCACTGACATCGCACAGCACACGGACGCCTTGCTTTTCGCCTCCACCGAAAAGCGGCTGCCGAGGCCGGGATTCGATCCCGCGTCCTTGGGCGCAGTAGTCGAGCGCCGTAACCACTGCGCCACCCCGGCGGGGTGATGAAGGCTCTTGCAAACCTGAGCGTAAGACGGCAAATTGAGACTAGGACGCTCGCGAGCACAAAAGCAGAACCAAATGTGATTAGGGTTAAGAAGTAGATAAAACTGCATTGTTACTTTGTACTGAGAGGAAGAAATAAGCCGATGAAATAATGAAGGAGAAAGAATGATTTCAAAGAAAACAATGTCAGCGCCCTCAAGAAACTAAGCAATGCTTTTCAGCTCTTCAGAGCCGGCTGTAAGTGATAGCATCGTACCGTGACCTTGGGCTCTATCAACGGGCGAGGCTCAAGACTACCTCGTACAGAAGATAGCGAACGTCGCGCGCCGCATGCAGCTAACGAAGGCAGTGCACGGTGGAAGCCATGCTGATGTAGAACGAGGATAGATTCTTTATGCGACACTTAGCCACATGTGACAATGCAAATTTGTTTAACGTCCTAAATGCACTTCGGAAGCCGATGGTTCAGATAAAATTTTGTGGACGTAGTTGACAGTTGTTAGTTGACCCCAATTCTACGAAAAATGTGCAAATCAGGCACTGATGGAGCAGGACGCGGTTAACTAGAGACCAGTTTAGGAGGCCCTTTTCATTTAGTAACACGTAGTATACCCGATTGTGACGATGCATACAGTTTGGTAAGCATATAACAGCCGATACCGGAACGAAGGGAAGCGTGTGAGTCAAGTTTGTGCTAGAGTGCGATATCAATAATGGAATATCAGTACTGTGATATGCAACAACAGGGGCCGATCAGGGACATGCCAAAATTACGTAAAGCGCAAAAAGACTCTTCCTCGCTACTAGAGATAGCCGATACTTGAAAGCCCTCTGGCCCCGCATGCAGTTTTCAACCCCTCTTTATCTTCTCAATGTTTTCTCTTTTCTACACAGCATTTTTGAGATTAATTATAAGAATGGCTCGAATGAGTGTTAGCCTTAAAATCACAGCATGTCTGCATCTGAGTACATGCTCCTGGTTTTGTTTTCTACTATCAGTATTTTGTTAGGTACAGAGGATGTCTTCAACAAATTAAACATGTCAATGATGATTCACTGAACTTTGGCATGCATAATCCACTTCTTGCATCTTTTTTTTTTCTGCAAGAGGCCCATCGTCGTATTAGTTCTAATTAATTTATTTCCGGTATTTCAGTTACAAAATACTGTTATTTCGGTGCTTGTATTTCTTGTATCTCCGAACCTCCACAATATTCTCGGTGGCGTTCGATCCGTTTCACTCTTTCTTCCTACAGCTGTCGTCCTCCCCCACATGAACCGTATGCTTACGTTTGAGCGTTGCATTGGTGGACCTTGACATCGAATTGTCATCTCCCAAATATTACTCGCAGGCACCGTGCCTGCCAGACACGGCGTCTTGATCGTGCAACTGTGCAGTTAAAGTGACAACTTTACGAAGAAGTTTACAGAACGAAAATTATGGCTCGCAGCATGATATCAGCGTTGCTTCTTTCATTTAGGATCGCTGGGAAGACTGAGGCATTGATGACAACAATGCTGCTTTAGTGGAAATCAGAGAAGGAAATCGGTTGAGGGTGCTGATTGATTTCGAAGCGGAAGCTTCACTACAGTCACCAACTCGAGCCTTCAGCGTCAGTGTCGGTGAGTGCCCGAAAGAGCGTCAACTCAACTTCTTTGATGTAGGAGGGCGACATTACAATCAGCCTGCAATGACATTTGAATTAACGTTACTTCTATGCCATGGGCAGGAGTTTCCAGCTAGGGTGGCTCCTTTCATATGGGAGAGTGATATCAGAATCAGCCTGCCAGAACCCTTTGAATTCACGTTACCCCTAAGACACGCAGGCACGTTCATACGGCCGGGTTGAAGCGGGGCTTTATATGTGGGCTGGTAGCTTACACTCTCGCGTCATACCATTAAGGGCTTAGTTTAAGTGTCCCCAATAATGTAGCACCCTGCACTCATGGGGCTATATAAGGGAATAAAATAGCAGGCAGAAAACTCTTTCGCTCCCATCAAGGTTTAACCAGAGCTAAACCGCAGCTATTTGTTTCGCTTTTCTGAGCAAAAAGAAAGAAAAAAAGAAAAAAGACGAATTGAGAGAATGAATAATGAAGGTGATTTATATGTCCGACTTAGCTGAGATGAAATGAAAAAAGAAAGGTGGAAGTGGGGAAACCTAAAAGAAACTGAACAATTCCAGGTTTTCACAGCAGGTCATTAGAATAAGTTGCAGGCAGAAGAGCAGCCGTAGAGGTTGAATGTTTACTTATTTCCCTATCATTTCGTTCACTGCCTCAAAAGTGAGCGACAATGGCTAATTACCTGTTCGCAGAACACTTTATTGCAATGACGCTAGTCTACTTGGACTGACGTTTGAAAGGGGGCAAACACTTCGAAATGCCACTAAAGGTTAACGGAATGATATGGCAAGTGTTTTGTTTTCTGACGTCTGTTGCCTGGTGCGCACATGCCGGTGAGAGCTTCAGCACTAAATATATATATATTTTTTGCTGACACACATCCAGACTTCCGTTTGCAGTCGGTGATTTAACGGTTTTTACTTTTTTGTAAGGGCTGTTTTCTTCAATTTTCTAAGCGGTCATGATAATTAACTGCGAATTAATATAAAGAATAGTTTATGCATTGATTCAGTAAACTTGTTTTGAGTGTGCATCATTGTAGCAATAATCTATTAAAATAGAGAATATTTAACAGAATTGCCGCGCGGCTGTACTTCAGTGATTACGGCGCTGGGCAATTGAACCCAATGCTGCGGGATCGAATCCCGGCCGGAGTGACCGCTTTTCGAATGCCAGTGCACGTTAAAGAACACCAGGTAGTCGAAATTTCTGGAGTCCTCCACTACGGCGTCTCTCATAGCCTGGCTAACACTGAGACCATAAACGCTACAAAGCAAACCATACTGTTAAAACAAACGTCAGCCACTTTTCTTTTTTTCTATTTAGTTTCAGACAAGGTGATACACAGTTGCTGAGAGCAAAAATGAAAATCGAGGTCCCGTAAAAGAATTGCTAACATCTTAGTCTAACCCGCGATTTAAAATGTCTTTTATTTGCTTATAGTCATAGATGTTTTATACTTATTTCGCATTTGTCACTTCGTTCTTACGTTACCTGACAAAAGAGTTTGCACAATTTAGGCCACACAATTTCAATGTTACCTACTTTCGTACCATGCACCACGCCATGTGTCCAGGAAACGAGCTAATAAAGACATTACGAAGAAGCTCAGGAAATTAATTGCTTAGGTGTACTTAGACACCCAAAGGAATATACACGATGATAGGTCATGCATTTATGGTTTCTGCTATTTTTATATACTGTATTCTGACCTGTAACTTCATCGGAAAGTTCTGGTGGGCTACGTGGCGACACATTCTCTACTGAAGGTTCTGAACGCGAATTAAAACCTGTTGCTGTCGAAAGTATGCGGAGAGCTGAAAAAATAAACAAAGGGAAAATACAGTAATTTCCGGAGCCGTTCGAAACCTATCGGGATATCAGGGCGTATTCGTAAGACCGCAGTCAGTAGCTTCTATTGAAATAAATCTTGAAATATTTACGTAATGTATCGCGTGACGCTTTGATAAGCGTGCAACTTTCGCCAGAATACCTTCCTACACCTCGCCACGGCTTCTCGAATTATCCACTTAATTTATTTTTCTGTTCAATTGCCTGAGCAGCCTGCGCACATCTTGCCGCTTGTCATCGCAGTTTAAATAGCTCTATGCAGATTTTTAACGTTTGTAAACGACCGTGGGTGCTCATGATGACAGTGAATGACAGGGAACTCTAGAGCTTTTCTTATATCAGCGGCGTGGTGTTCACAAATACGCCGATAGCGAAGCTGCAGACGTCAGTTTCGCGAAGTGATTCGATGAGCTCTGACGCATATTACGCACGATGCGTATCTGAAAATGCGTCCTGCGCTTCGTTTGATGAGACGTCAGTGCAGGTGATGCGTCAGCTTTTGACGTTCTGTATTGGCGTGTAGAAAAACAAAACGCTATCCCATATTCTTCAAACGAAACTGATTTGGGGCTCAGTTGCAGTACTGCTAAAGCAAAACGCTTCTGTTAAAATCATCTAGGGACGACAAATTTATAATTCCATATTTATTCGAATTATAAGCTTCTTTTAATGCGAAATCCTTTCTAGGCTCATGGAACAAAATCACATGTGCGCGAGAGTTGCGTGCGAAATGTGCGCGCAACTCTCGATTTGTGCGCTGATGTGTCAATTGTAAAACATCATGATTACGTCATCAGAAGAATAAAAATCCGGTCCCCACCGGGAATCGAGCCTTCATACCTTGGATCCCTAGCCGAGCGCATTAACCAACTTCGTCACAACCGGGATCGTGAAAAGCTCATCACAATTCTCTTTGTCTACCGTGAGGATGATAGTAGCGATGTCAATGACGCTGCAATTAGGGATCATGACAATGACAACAGTAGCAATGATGGTGACGGTACATTTAGTTGACAATGACAGCAAACGTGATGCATCATCTGCAGCAGCAATGCACCACCTTTCGCATTTCTACAGTGTAGATTCCACAGTGGTCTCGGAATTTTTGTTTTCCACACTATGACTGGATAAGCTGTAGCTGCTTCTCTGAAGAGTTGTGTCTATGTTTCAATGTAGTTGCACATTTAACGACTAGATTTTTCACACGCTTTGTCCGTCCATTCACAGGGCGCGAGTGCACTACCCTCGCCTGAATGAAAGTTTTCGCGACTTTCAGGTGCCCAAACGAGAATCCAATGACCTTTTTGGCGATAGTTCAAATCACAAGCATGAATAAAATTAAATTTCATAAGAATCAGTTGCTTGCTTATAACTAGTAAGCCCAGACTAAGGTCACTGCGCATACAGCCCTACAGTGGATCCACTGGTCAGGGCGTAGCACGGATGAAACCCCTACTTCTGACTTTTCTCTACTTTCTTCTGTTCGACCGTTGTTTCGTGAGCTCTGTGCACACCGTTCGGACATAAGTGTTTCAGCGGGATTCCTGTAGGTCGAGTGCCAGGCACCGACTGCGCTCTTTTTTATTTCTCGCTTCTTCGAGAGTGAGGTGTCGGGCTAGTTGGTATGGCATATCTAAATAACAGCTGGGAACGAGACGAAACACGAATAAGGAAGAACAATTACAGACACGTCTGGATAGATGCCTACTTTTTATCTTTTTCCTTGTCGACTAGTGCCTGTCGCGTGTTTTCAAAACACTAACGTTGCGTCGGTGCCTTTGTGCGTTGGCTCATATTGATGCGCTGGTTCTACGGAGTTGATATTTGTGGTCGAAGAAAAGCATGGCTTTTCAAGCACGTATACCGAGTTTCCTTGGTAAGCGCAAGCGCCATTTTCTTCTGGAGAGTGGAATTCGTGTGCTCGGGTGCTCGCGTTGCAAGGCGCTGCCAAGCAGCACGCATGGTTTTACTGCTCGCGCCGGAGCACTATGAAGGAAATGACGAGCATAGCAGAAGTTTCACGCCTAATCTGAACGCAACCTGCTCACTGACTGCACAGCATTTTTCAACGCATACGTCACGTTGTACGTCACTAGACGTCACCGGCAACGACTGTTTCCAGACGTAAAAATTTTGCGGCCGTTTTTCACAGCTGCTTTGTTCATGCAGCTAAAAAAAGCATGCTTTAGTAGGTTGTAAACGTCAATGTTGCTTGTGAATATTGCTCAGAAGGCTTCAAATGAGAAAATAAGCGTGCAGCGTGGAGCGGCGGGCAGTCGTGGTGCCAAATTTGCACCCTTTTTTCTTGCCCCATACACCTTTTGCGCTGCTTCGAGTTTAGGACTTCTCGAGGGGACCTGTCGGATGAAACGCCGACGGCCGTCCATGAATCCCAATCGACATTGGAGTGCAGGAGCGGCTTTTTTCTTTACTCCGCGGTGTATAGATGGAGTGTCGAGTCAAGGCGCTTTGTGAATACGAGCTTGAGTGACGGGCTTCACGCTCAGAGCTGAAGAGTAAGTCCTTTGTGTTGCCGCGTTGTATAAGCAAGCATACATTTGGAAATCGTTTACACATGCAGGTGTACTGAACTCCACCAGTCTACTGAGATATATAGTGCAAGTGACGTATCGAACGCGCTTATTGATGAGGTTATGCAGAAGCAGCGGCCTGTTCACTTGTAAGGCTCCTGGCCGAAGACATGGTTATATAATATAACATTTCCTTTTTCTCTACACCATTACGGTATTGCTATGGGATGCGTCGACGGCACATACACTGAAAAAAAGAAAACGAAAGGTTCCTTCGAATTTCAAGACTGCCACGGCAAAAGAGGTTACTACGGCATCATTATAAGCTAGGAAAACTATCAAAAAAACAGCTAACACTAATTTTAACTCGGATAGCTTTGCTCTGAACGTGCAGAAGCAAGCAAGCATTCATCGCTCATCCGCCATTGCCGTACACTGTGGGGCAGAGTAGTTCTCACACCACTAAAAAAAAAAAAAAAAATTAGCTTAGAGGGAGAGTTAACATTCATTCAAATCACGCGCGTAGTCTGCCAGGCCAGGTTGCAAGGGGAAGCTTCGTCCCATGTGATTTTCTTGCGTGAGATAAAAGCCACCCCAGCTGATCACGCGGCCGTAGCATTCCGTTGCGTACAAAGCAAAGTGTAATAAATAGCAAATTGGAATAAAGTACATTTAATGCCCATCTTACAATCGTAGAATACTTGTAAAGTACTGTAAAGCACGTAGAAGATGGGCTAAAAATATTTCGGATAAGAAGTGCTTGCAGAAGCCATGCATTCGGTGTTAAGACAAACAAGTGAAAGAATGCACCAAAGGTCGACTGCCCCGAAGCCCGTGAAATGGCGCTCAAGTGGTAATTACCCCACAGTGATTCTAGGTAAACCAATAAAACTGGAAGGTGCTCCGAGCGTTGAATTTCATATCTTCATAGTATTAGTTTATCAATTCAACGTCTGCAGGCGTCGCCAGAGCTCGGGAAAATTCCTCGAGGCATCCTGCATAGCGTCTATGGACATCGTGCAAAATTGAGAATCATAGTTTTCGGATTTGTTAGAGGTACCGGGGCTTACTGCGGGTTATGGCTATTGCAATGGAGGCTTCCCTCGGTGCACTCGCCTTCACGAGCTCCCCGATCGTGTTGTGGAGGCCCGAGCCTAGGAACCTCTATGTATTGTGTCGAGGGGAACGTGAAGGGCGACCTCGTATGCCTTGCGAATCAAGGCATCCAAAGCGCTTTTGTCGTGTTTGGATAACCGCAGGTATGGTGTAGTCTTAAATCACACGGCTGAGGACAAAGGCGTGGATGCTGCGACAATGGTCGCTCTTTTTTATGCCCCTATAGTGGCCCAAAACGGTCGATGAGGTGCGATATCGCTCCTGCTACCTTCCCGACTTTTTCGTTTTCATATGTAGGCTCAATACGCGAAAGGCTTTAATCTCCGGCACTGCGTCCTCATTCAGTTCAGTAGTAATGGGGAAGCGGGGGCACACATTACAGATGAAGGCTACGAGAGTTACAAACTACAGAAGCAAATGAGGATATATTTACACTGCGGCAGAGAAATTATTCTCCTGAAGTTTTTTCTTTTTTTTTTTAACGCAGGAGAACAACATGATCGCTCACATAGCATGTCAGGTTTTTTCCGCTACGAACACTGCACATATTGTGGCGGGAAAGCGTCGTTTTCACAATGACAATATCCTGTTGCTTGAAGAAAGCTGGTTCTGCAGTACGCTTTTATTCGTAACAAGCTAATGCTCGACTGTTTGCTTCATAATCAAAAAGATCATTTCATTTGAACCCATCTATCGTAGATAGTACAGGTACTTCCACTAACGCTTCAAGCCGTTTTTGTGACATAAAGCAGGAAAGCAGAACAACCGCAAAATTTACCAGTCACAGAAGCTTGGCTCCCTGTTTCATGGCATGCCACCATTATTAGGTAATGCCTAACAGCAATTGCACATGCAGCGTGTGGCGTATAAGGTTTTTTTATTGTTCATTCGTCCTTTAAGACAGGCTTATATATGAGCACTGTGTTTTTACACACCCCTCCCCACTCATTACTTCTACGTTTAAATTTTTTGACTTATACATTTCCTTCTCACTATTACAGCGATATTTAAGTGTTCCCTGAATTGCACAAACCCGCATGACAATAACGTTTTTGGTCTGCAAAAAAAAAAGTTAAATAAGTAGTGCATAGCGATGTATTAACGTGGAAGAAAACTAAACAATTGGGGCGAGAGCATATATGAGAATGAAAAACAACAAAAAATGTTTCTGGTGTGTAACGTCTAGCTTATATGAAAAGAAATTATTCTCAAAATACTGTTTTGTAAATTATCCTGCTGATTGTTTTCAAAGATTAACTTAATTGTTTTTATTACTTGTTATGTCGCGAATTCAAAAATTTCAAAACTATTATATTTCTTGCCACATTGGCGATTTTGCTAGTTTACGTAATATTTCAATTAGGAAGAAAGGTAAGAAGTGATGTTTGGTTTAATTTTTGAGCAAAACTATTATAATATGACAGGTACCTACAATATGCTTAGCTGAAAATTAACTTTGCAGAAGATGTTCCTATCTGTTGTGGCCTGAATACACGCTGACCATCCTGGTGTGACGTCGATTTTGCAATGTCGAATTGAGAGTGCATTTAGATTTCTAGACTGCCTGAATACCTAAATCATCAGTAAGCTACTAATATTGTCACGGTGTGAAGTCTCTGATCAGAAGTCACCGCGGGACACAGGAGTAACAGAAGTCACAGTGCGGCAGGAAACTAGCAGGCCCGCTTCGACCGAAGAACTTCAGTTTCTTCGCCTCGAGGAGACGAACGTCGGTTTCTTCGCCTCGAGGAGGCACACGCTCGCGATCAGCACAGAGGGAAGATAAAGAATGCAGCGTGTCATTGCCCCCCCCGGGTACAAGAAGCATCGTCCCGATGCTGGGAGTGTGAGTAAAGATAAAAAAAAAAAAAACATTGCACGAAGGGCAGTTGCTCACGCACAGGAAGAGTCAACACTATCGGTCGTAATAAGGTTTCAGGCGGACCACGTGGACCACGTCCGGGAGCGTGGAGCGTCGGGACTTTTTAAATCCATCAGGAACAACCTCATAGTTTAGGTCCCCAACTTGGCTTACCACTTTGTACGGGCCAAAGTAACGACACAGCAGTTTCTCGCTGAGGCCTCGTCGACGTACAGGAAACGAAACCCAGACACGGTCTCCAGCTGTGTACCGGGCGTCACGGTGTCGGAGGTTGTATAGTTGGGCATCGCGGCGTTGCTGATTCTGAATTCGCAGCCTGGCCAGCTGGCGGGCCTCTTCGGCGAGGTGCAGAAAGGTGTGAACATCTGCTTGTTGGTTGCCGTCGTCTAGATGTGGTAACATGGCATCAAGCATCGTGGTCACTTCACGGCCATGGACCAGACGGAAAGGTGTCATGTTCGTTGTTTCCTGGACCGCTGTATTGTATGCAAAGGTAACGTACGGGAGCACTTCGTCCCACGTTTTGTGCTCTACGTCGACGTACATTGAGAGCATGTCAGCGAGTGTTTTGTTCAAGCGTTCGGTCAAGCCGTTCGTTTGAGGATGGTAAGGTGTTGCCTTCCTGTGTTCAGTATGACTGTGAATTAAAATCTGCTGCAGCAATTCGGCTGTAAATGCGGCTCCTCTGTCAGTAATCAAAATCTCCGGTGCGCCATGGCGCAGGACAACGCAATTGATGAAAAACTTTGCAACCTCTAAGGCAGTACCGTTGGGTAGAGCGGAGGTTTCCGCGTATCGTGTAAGGTAATCCGTGGCAATAATGACCCACCGGTTACCGGAGTGTGAAAGGGGAAATGGTCCCAGCATGTCCATGCCAATCTGCTGGAAAGGCCTCGACGGTGGGCCTATTGGCTTCAAGAGTCGGGTGGGCTTAGTCGGCGGCACCTTACGACGTTGACAGTTGCGACACGTTTTCACATAGTGTGAAACGTCTGAGTGAAGTCGAGGCCAGTAGTACTTTTCCTTGAGCCTTGCAAGCGTGCGGGTGACTCCCAAATGTCCAGAGGTTGGTTCATCGTGGCAAGCTTGTAAGATTTCATCACGTAGACACATAGGTACAACAATCAGGTACGGCGTTTGGCTGGCGGAAAAGTTTTTCTTCATGAGGACACCATTGCGCACACATAACGATGACAGAGCACGCTTGAAAGCTCTCGGAGCGGTTGTACATGCACCGTTTAGATAGTCCATGATGTGACGAAGTTCGGGATCTGCAGATTGTCTTTCAGCGAGGCACTCTGTGCTGATGGCATTTAGCAGTATGGCCTCATCAGGAATTTCATCTGCGGGGGGATCTACAGGGGCCCGTGAGAGGCAGTCTGCGTCCGAATGCTGACGGCCAGATTTGTACGTGACAGTTATGTCGAATTCCTGTAATCGTAGACTCCATCTTACAAGACGGGTTGAAGGGTCCTTTAGGGTTGCAAGCCAGCATAGGGCATGGTGGTCAGTTACTAACTTGAATGGTTTCCCGTAAAGGTATGGCCGGAACTTCGACGTCGCCCACACAATGGCTAGACATTCTTTCTCTGTTGCGGAATAGTTCGATTCCGCTTTAGATAGACAGCGACTGGCGTAAGCGATTACACGTTCTTGGCCGCCCTGGATTTGAACTAGAACGGCGCCCAGGCCTATGTTGCTTGCATCGGTGTGAAGCTCCGTGTCGGCGTTTTCGTCGAAGTGAGCCAATATGGGAGGTGTTTGTAGGCGGCGTTGAAGCTCTTTGAATGCTTGTTCCTGTGGTGCGTCCCAAGTGAAAGGCGTGTCTGTCTTTGTCAGACGTGTTAGGGGCTCGGCGTGTCGAGCGAAATCTTTGACGTAGCGCCGGTAGTAGGCACATAAGCCAAGAAATCGTCGAACAGCTTTCTGGTCTTTGGGCGGAGGGATGTTGGCAATAGCGGTCGTTTCTCTGGATCCGGCAGGACACCAGCGTGGCTTACGACGTGCCCCAAGAACTTGAGCTCCGTATAAGCAAAATGACATTTCTCGTTCTTTAACGTAAGGCCAGAGGATGTTATGGCTTGCAAAACAGTTTCAAGGTGCCGAAGGTGCTCCTCGAACGTTGGAGCGAAGACCACAACGTCGTCAAGGTAAACGAGACATGTCTGCCACTTGAGATCTGCAAGTACGGTGTCCATAAGCCGTTGGAAAGTAGCTGGAGCAGAGCAGAGACCAAAGGGCATAGCCTTGAACTCGTAGAGCCCATCCGGAGTAATAAACGCCGTTTTCTCGCTGTCCCTCTCATCTACCTCTATTTGCCAGTATCCGGATTTCAAGTCCATTGAAGAGAAATATTTCGTGGAGCAGAGACGATCCAGAGCATCGTCGATGCGTGGCAGGGGATAGACGTCTTTCTTTGTAACTTTGTTTAGCCGGCGGTAATCCACACAAAACCTCAGCGTACCATCCTTTTTCTTCACAAGAACGACAGGTGCAGTCCATGGACACCGCGAGGGCTGGATGACATCGTCGCGAAGCATCTCTTTCGCTTGGCGAGTGATAGCGGCGCGTTCAGTCGGAGACACTCGGTAAGGTGACTGTCTGAGAGGTGGCACAGTATCATCCGTAATAATGCGATGCTTGGCGAGATCGGTTCTGCCAACACGTGAAGAGTTGGAGAAGGTCACCCGATAGCGCTGGAGGAGCTGGTTCACTTGGCGATGCTGCAGTTGAGAAAGCGCAGGGTTAATGTCGAAGTGTAAATCGGTGGTAGGCCTCTCCATTTCGGTCAATGACAGCGTCGCAAGTCCAGAGGCTTTTCGAACATGCGTGATACCGCAAATATGGGCCACTACAGTCCCAGTGCTTAAATGCTGGTGCTCACCGCCAAAATTTGTGAGTAGGACGTCTGCTTTGCCGTCTTCGAGGCGAACGACTCCTCTGGCTACAGCAAGACTGCGTTCGAAAAGTAAGATCTGTTTACTCTCCACGACACCTTCAAAGTTTCGCAGTGTATTCGCTGCCACAGACGTCATCACGCTGGAACGGGGCGGAATAGTGACGTGATCATCAAGGATGTGCAGTGCTGTCGGTCGCTCTGAAGCACTGTGTATTGCGTTCTCAGTCGATAAGGTCACTGACTTAGTCTGCAGGTCGATAACGGCTCCATTCTCTGCTAAGAAATCCATGCCAAGGATGACGTCGCGGGAACACTGGACAAGTACGACGAAGGTTGCTAAGTACGTTTCTTTTTGCACAGTTACCCTAGAAGTGTAGGTACCGGTCGGCGTTATCAAGTGGCCTCCGGTGGTACGAATTTGTGGGCCTGTCCAGGGTGTAGTCACCTTTTTCAGAGTGGCGGTGAAAGGCCCACTCATCACAGAATAATCGGCGCCGGTATCCACAAGCGCTGTCACGTCGGTTCCGTCCACTGAAATATTCAGGTCGGCGGTTACGGCTGTGGTGTTGCTGGAACGTCGCGGGGTCCGGCCGCGGCTGCGGTGTGGCACTAGCTGATTTCGTGCCGTCGGAGAACTGGAGCGCTGAGGCAGCGGATCATTGTGGGGCGCGTCGTGTCGTCGTGAAACGGAGTGGCCATCCGGTTGCAGCGGTGGAGGAGCTTGAGAATTTCGTCGATGAGCAACCTTCCCTCCAAAGGTTGCCGCGTCTAGTTTTCCCGATGGGGGCTAGGGGAGCGGACCCGCGTCAGGCCGGCATTACCACGTGTCTGCGAGGAGTATTGGCGCGGTGAAGGCGACCGCGAGTAGTCATAGGGCGTTCCGGATGATTCAGCCAAGTACGCGTCAATGGCAGGGGGTCGTTCACCACGCTGCGGCTTTCGCGCGTCGGCGCTAAATCCCGGCAGACCCATTCGTCGGTAATAGCAATCGCGGAACAGGTGACCAGCTTCGCCACAGTGGAATCACAGCGGGCGATTATCGCGAGTGCGCCAGACGTCGCTTTTGCGTGGACGCACCTGAGAAATTCGAGCGGGAGGTGCTTGACAAGTGTATGCAGGGGCTGCTTGGTGCTGACTGGGAGGTGGATGCTGACTGGGAGGTGGACAGGCACGACGAGTGACTGCGGCGTAGGTCATGGCCTGCTGTGGTGGCATTGTCGGGAGTGGCTCGGGTGGGTTGAGTGCCTGGTAGACTTCTTCCCGAACCATCTGAGAAAGGCTGGATGCTTGAGGGGGTGCTGCCGTCGAAAATAGTTTTTGCAGCTCCTCGCGTACGATGGCCCGTATGGTCTCACGGAGCACGTCAGTGCTACCAGTGTCCGCGATGGCGGCAGCAATAGGGATGGACGGCCGCTCGTAGTGCTTAGATCGCATCTCTAGAGCCCTCTCAATGGTAGTGGCCTCGGATACAAATTCCCCGATGGTCTTGGGGGGACATCGCACTAATCCAACGAAGATCTGTTCCTTAATTCCCTTCATGAGATAGCGAAGTTTTTTTTTCTTCGGACATGTTTGGATCAGCGCGACGGAATAGCCTCGTCATGTCCTCGAAGTAAACGAGGACGATCTCGTTAGGGAGCTGAACTCTCGTCTGTAGGAGCAGCTCGGCGCGTTCTTTCCGAAAAAACGGTGGTGAAAGCTTGCAGGAACTGGTCCTTGAAGGAACTCCACGTTGTGATAGTAGTCTCATGATTTTCAAACCATGTATGAGCTGAACCGTCAAGCGAAAAAAATACATGCTGCAGTTTCTGGTCGTCGCCCCAGCGATTGTACTGGGCTACTCGCTCAAATTTATCTAGCCAGTCTTCCGGGTCGTCGCCGGGAAAGGCTTGGAAGATGGGTATCTCCCGCGGCTGCTGCAACGCGAAGGAGGGGGCAGTGGTGTCTACCTGCGTCATTACGGGTGGTTGTGTTGTCTCCGAAGGTGGTGCTGGGGAAGATGGTGGCGGCCTCGCAGTACAAGAAAATTGTAGAGGCGCGAATTCAGGATCAAGCCCTCGAAGCCGTCGGCTACTCTGATGGGTAGGAGTAATCTCGATGGTAGGAGATCCTTGAGGGCTGGAGTCTCGGCTGGTTGGTGTTCGGAGCATGGGTTGCGTTACCCAGCAGCTCCACCAGATGTCACGGTGTGAAGTCTCTGATCAGAAGTCACCGCGGGACACAGGAGTAACAGAAGTCACAGTGCGGCAGGAAACTAGCAGGCCCGCTTCGACAGAAGAACTTCAGTTTCTTCGCCTCGAGGAGACGAACGTCGGTTTCTTCGCCTCGAGGAGGCACACGCTCGCGATCAGCACAGAGGGAAGATAAAGAATGCAGCGTGTCAATATAACAATAATTGCACTTCTGTCACTATCTTCATGTCAATTGCCGTAACGGCAGCAGAAAACTATACTTTCGGCTAAGAGTTATGCCCTACATAAAGATGCCGGTAACAGTGGCTACACCTGCACAATCATCAACTGAGACTTATCAAGTCATACTCTCAATTGCTTATAGGATGGAACGCGCAGGCAGCAAGCGAAAGCAAATGCCTCTTCAAAGTGTTTTCTCGCATCTCCTTGCAAATTTAATCAGCTCAATGACGTATCAGCGATGCTTTATCGACCTGCTAGGCTTTCATAGCAATTCTGCGCTCAGACATCATCTCAAGCTTACTCTGTATACAGTCGCCCACCGCATGGTATAAGCGGCCGACTGTTTTCTCGCGGTTACCGCGGCCATTGCACTCGCGGTGGTCGTTAACAAGGTTAATATTGACTGGGTCTGTGAAGATGTGTGGAAGAATGCCCTGGCGCATCTGCTACTGACGCTGCCACAGGTCGCCCTAGCTACACAACTTTAAGTCACGTTGCCAAAGCTTCGTTAAAGTGCGCCTGCTCAATGAGTTGAATTAACTGAGGGCTTAAAACATACCATATTTAAGGTGAGGTTGTTTTCAGTGCTATAATGAGGTGAGCAGCCTCCTCCATGCAGACAACGACTACATAAAAATCCACAGCGAATTCAACAAGTGCTTATTAATAAGTCAACTATTCTATCAAGCAATAAATGAATTTAGCGGTGAATACATACTGCTTTTGTATTCAATCGTAAAATATTGTAAATTTCATTACGAAATAGGCAGGTTCATGGCAGAAGAAGTGAAGAAGGATCGCACGCATCCGCGAAGAGAGAGCAGATGTTTATAAGCTGCAGTTTTCCTAGCAAATTATTACTATATAACTAGCGAATAGCTATAGGATTCTATAATGTTTCTGAAAGAAAAGATAGAACATTACATTCAAGGACTTGGTTTGCGTGCTCTTCAGCAGTGTTAGAGAAATGGTCTTGCGTATAAATTTATAGTCAATTTTAACGCAGGGTTTTACGATTTTCTACTTTCTGCTTGGCGTTCCCTTCAACACGAAATGCATTTATTTATTTACAATACTGCCGGTCTTCTTCGAAGGCCATATCATGGGGCAATTAATTGCTAGAAAATCAAATACATATTCTTAACTTTCACGCTCTTCCTTTAGTTCTTTCTGAAACTTGTGAGGGAATAGCTTCCACCTCGAATTGCTATCTTTATCATATCTTATTTGGTGAAGGGCTGTGAACAAGTAGGGTGTTCGGTACGCTCGTTCTGAATACTTGGAACTAAACTAGCCCTATACAAGTTGAAAAAGAAAGTGACATGTGAGACAACATACAAAAAGGCATACAGGGAATACAGGGGATACCGAAGTATTACAAGCAGGCGTGCGGCATTCTACTCGTGAAATATCGAAGGTACGAAACCTTTTTACGTTCTTGTTTCTTCCCATGTTCTCGTGCGTTTTGGTACGACTGTATGGTGGGCTATCAAAGCTTTATGCGCAGACGACCTGCTGGTTTGTTGTTTTTGCAAAGACAAGTTTTAAGCATTTGTAATAAAAATGATTTCGCCAATAAACCAAATGTGGGAACTGCGTAAAGTAAATCGCATCCTTTTAGAAGAGTATCGAATTTAAAACCTTTCATCCACTGGTGGATTAGGGGTTTGTAAAACCGATCATTTTCCGAAGCCTTTGTTCTTTGGAACCGTATATGCGCTTTTTTTTCTTTCGCCTATTCCCTGCGCACTGTAAATAAAGTCCCATATTCGCGATCTAAATTCGCAGCCAATTTGGGACATTCCAAGGAACACTCCTACAAACGTTCTGTATTTTTCTGTTTTTTAGTACACAAGTCGAGTTTCTTTTGGAGGTTGTAGTCGCTATGAGAAAATATTTAGTTTTGAAAGCAAATATGCGCGCGTTAGTAAATACAAAAGTTGTTAAGTAAAGCCATTTAGTGTGTATAAATAAAATAAAGACACACAACGGCAAGATGCCAACAATCCACAGGTGACATTTCCCCAAACGTGATGACCATAAAAGATTTCGTCTTTCAGTGAACAAGGTTTCTACCTTTTCTTGTCCGGTGTGAGAAATGTGCTAACTAGAATGGAGCTGCCCTATTGATACGAATGGCAGAGAACCACTATATGCAATAATTTTCGTCGCATTGGAATGTTTTAGTACTATTAAGACACGAGTAGTAAAAATACGAGGATAGGTGTATTGTGATGTAATAGTAGATCATGTATTTACTGAGACATAGAGAAAAGCAGGCTCTCACCATCGAAGCAGCAGCCAGAAATGTTTATATCAAACAGGGGCCAGTTAGTAAACAAATATTACTCTCGCCTAGTCTTCGTCGTGAAATTCCTGATGCTGGCACGTTTTTTCCAGCTTACCGCAACGCCATGACTCGAGCACTATTCACTGTAGGTAGCAAAAACAAAAACAAAACTGTTTTCATCATCCGGACTGCATGTTTGCAAAAGGAAAGCTCTCCTATCCTCCCTCTCTCTCGTGGACGTGACACCACTGCATCGCAGCTAATCTGTTGAGTCAACACACGTAGGGGCAGCCATGTTGTTCTGACTAGTTGGCACTGATTAACGAGTCTGACTTGCGGAGTTGCGACAGAAGCGCTGGCGCTGCGTCGCGTTCGAGTCTGTGCATACATACTCGTTTCCCTGAGGACAGCGCTGCACCGGTGCTTGACGCATGAACGCGACTGCTGGACAGCAACGCCATTCAGAGGGAAGCACGTTCTCACCTACGTAGGCGGAAATTCGCCCATTTACAGTTCTGCGCTGTACTCTTGGCTTTCATCTTTCGCCTGGAATTTAGAAGGGCTGATGGAAGTTTTCTCCTTGCTTAGTACCAAAGCATATATTATTAGGTCAAGATTTACGAAATTGAAGATGCCGGCTCTGCTTTACAAAACTAAAGACCAATAACGCGTCCTCAGAGCTTGAATGAAAGAATGTTGTGTTCTCCACATTTAAGTTCAAGACGTCGCAAAACATTGGTGGACAGTCGGGAGGCTTGTCACAGCTACGAAAAAAGAAATAAAGTCATAAAAAAATTATTTCTTATTTTGAGAAGTTTAGGGCTCTCGATTAATTTATAAATGGCAATCAACGTCACCGCAAGTGTGAATGCTAAGACACAAAGACTGCATATTAAGGCTGAAAATATTTGGAAGTATACTAAAACTGAAGTAGCTCCTTGCAGTGCAGAGCCATGTTCTACAATTTCTTTTGTTGCTGTAGCATAATGCGTAATAAAATGATTTGTTGCATTGGAGTTTGTATGAATTTCAGCAATCAATGCCATAGAAACCCTTCTAGGGCCTACATCGCGGTCGCATACTCCTTGAGGTCGCATGTAAAAACATTAACGTGCGCGGATTATTTTTCCCTTTTGTGTGTTTATGTGGGGCCTACGTACTCCTTCAAGTGAAACCAGGTTTTACTCTTGAGTATGTGAGAAAGGGGAAAGGGGATGTAAGATGTTTTGGCACTTCTGGCCCAACGCGGTGGCTCAGGGATCAGGGTACTCGACTAGTCAGCCAGGCGAACCGGGTTCGTTTCCGCCCGTGGCGACCATGTTTTGATAACGGTGAAGCGCATTGTTAGTATACTGTGCGATGTCAGTGCACGTTAAATAATCCTTGACCGTAGAGTGGACCCGACGTCCTCAGTTACCATGTTCCGTATAGCCTGACTCATCATATAGCGTTATACCCTACAAATCTTGTGAAACCTTATTGACACTGCTTTTCTATACCATAGATGCATGAGCAAAAGTGGAGAGACCACGCTAACTGCTACGATTGCTTTTTTGATGTATAAAAAGATGTTCAGTTCAGTCGTTCAGTCGTGTCCGACTCTTCGTGACCCTACTGACCATGTCACGCCACGCTTTCCGGTCTCTCACTATCTTCCTAACATCACATAACTTCATCTGCAGTGCCTCGAGGATGCCATCTAACCATCGCGTTCGCTGCCTACCCCTTCTCCGGTGACCCTCAACCTTTCCCAACATCAAATCTTTCTCCAGCGACTCCTCTCTTTTCATCAGATGACCAAAGTAGCTGAGCTTTAACTTTAGAATTTGACCCTCCAATGAGCAGTCAGGGTTTATGGTCGACAATATTGACTGATTTGATCTTCTGGCAGTCCAAGGAACTCTCAAGAGTCTTCGCCAGCACCACAATTCAAACGCGTCAATTCTTCGGCGGTCAGCCTTTTTCACAGTCCAACTCTCGCATCCATACATCACAACTGGAAAGACCATAGCACGAGTTATACGGATCTTGGTTGGCAGACTAATGTCTCTGCTCTTTACTAGGCGGTCAAGGCTAACCATTGCTCTCTTTCCCAGAAGCAGGCGTCTCCTAATTTCATGGCTGCAGTCTCCTTCCGAGGTAATCTTGGAGCCCAAGAAGAGAAAATCTGTCACAGCTTCCACTTCTTGTCCCTTGATGCTCCACGACTTGATAGGGCAAGACGCCATGATCTTTGTCTTTTTAATGTTCAGTTTAAGCCCAAACTTCTCACTTTCTTCTTGTACGCGCATCAGAAGTCTTTTGAGTTCCGCTTCACTTTCTGCCATTAAAGTGGTATCATCCGCATATCTAAGGTTGTTGATACATTTTCCAGCAATCTTCACTCCAGCTGAAGACTCGTCCAGACCAGCCTTCCTCATTATGCACTCTGCATATAGGTTAAATAGGCAGGGCAACAGTATGCAGCCTTGCCTCACTCCTTTCTCAATCGGAAACCAATCAGTAGGACCATGCCCAGTTCTGACTGTGGTCTCTTGCCCTTCATACAGGTTCCTGAGGAGACAGATGAGGTGAATTGGAACTCCCATCTCTTGGGGAGCTTGCCACAATCTGCTGTGATCTACGCAGTCAAACGCTTTCGCATAATCAATAAAGCAGAAGTAGATGGGTTTCTGGAACTCTCTTGCTTTTTCCATGATCCAGCGAAGGTTGGCAACTTGGTCTCTAGTTCCTCTGCCCTTGCGAAACCCAGCTTGCACGTCCGGAAGCTCCCGATCCACATACTGCTGCAGCCTACCTTGGAGGATTTTCAACATCACCTTGCTAGCATGCGAAATAAGCGCGATCGTGCGGTAGTTGGAACAATCTTTGGCACTGCCTTTCTTTGGAATGGGGATGTAAACTGACCTCCTCCAATCTTGTGGCCACTGCAGGGTTGTCCAAATCTTCTGACATAATGTATGCAGAATGTTAACAGCGTCATGGTTGAGGTTTTGAAGCAACTCAGCTGGAATGCCATCAATTCCGCTAGCTTTGTTCTTAGCAAAGCTGGCTAAGGCCCATTCAACTTCACTCTTCAGGATGCTCGGCTCGAGATCAGTAATCACAACCGTCTTATGTTGGGTTTGCACATTCGGGTCCTTCTTGTACAGTTCTTCTGTGTATTCCTGCCACCTCTTCTTTATCTCTGAGGCTTCAGTGAGGTCCTTGCCTCGTTTGTCCTTTATCACGCCCAGCTTAGCACAGAAGCTTCCTTTGATATCTTTGATTGTCTTATACAGAGCTCTTGTGTTCCTTAATTGGCTGTTGTCCTCAACTGCTTGGCACTGTATGTTCAGGAAGGCATTCTTATCTCTCCTTGCTATTTTCTGAAAATCCGCATTGAGAAACTTGTATCTTTCTCTTTCCCCCATAACTTTTGTCATCCTCCTTTCCTCAGCTATTTGCAAAGCCTCTTCAGGAGACGGTAATGGCAACCCACTCCAGTATTTCCTGCCAAGAAAACCCTAATAAAAAGATGTGCCAGAGAAAAATGCTTGGGCAAGGAGGCAAGTATATTATGCATGATACCTAATGCACTTCTCAGGAATAACTGTTTCACTGTCAGAAAAAGCTGGCGGGTAGTTTTCTCAAAGCGCATGGTCTCTTCACTTTTGCTCACGACTGTACGTGAACTAAACGCATATTATAAGAACTATTCGTTGTCACATAAAGTTAATACAAGATGACAATGTTACGGTGCAAGCAATCACAGGTTTTTCGTACACTACCATGGTACATATCTTAACATAGGGCTCATGTTCTTAGTGTGATTGTGCTTCGAACTGTCTTTATCTGCTCTGTTGTCTAGCCTTCGAAACTAAGCCTAAAGAATTTTCTTTTCAGGAAGTACACGCACGTATACTACGCTAATGCTTAAGAATTGAGTAAAGCAGCGCTAATGCTCTCCACTTTGCTGCAGAAAGAAGAGGCACACTTTGTTTCCTAAAAAAACAAGATAGCGGCATCCGACAATACCAACGGCAATGGCCGACGATCCGAAAATAGCCGCGACATAGTGTACGATGAGAATTCTCTTGTATCTGGTAAGCTGATAATCTATTTCGCTGGTTATGGCAGCGCGTGAAGACGAGGAATGGAAGGCGCAGTGTCCGTCTGCACTATATTGAGTCCTTGTGTTTACGCTCTGCTGGAACCACTAGAAGAGTGTGTGAAGATGTTAAGCCTATTTAAGATACAAAATCGTTTGTTATGCTAAAACAACTAGGATAATTATACAAGTGAATAAATGAATATCTATCAGTGAGAATACTGCAGATGTTTCATCTCACAAACCTACTTAGCTTTGCAGCTGGTGCTCACATTTTTAATCACCTGGATTGTATGTCAAGGTTAACTTACATGCTGTCGCTTTCAATACCGCGAATATTTTCCATCGTCTTACATGCCACAATTGTATACGTGTTATAAAACTTGTGTAAATGTGTTGTGTGCTTTCGTTAGCACTTGTATAACAATTTAATCCATCACTTGTGCTTGCCGACCTGTGTTGGGGGACAGGGCCCTCGTGAGGCAGAGAGTATCTGCCTTTTGTGCTGTCATCCTAGACCAACTGTGCCTGAAAGAATGCTTCAAATAATAAATAATTAAAAGACAGAACCACTTCGTCTTTGCGTTGAAACCCTCTCACCTATGAGCCAGGACTAAGAACTTCGTGATTCCGAGACGTCCTCTAGGCAGTGAAGTAATGTTTTTGGTGGTAATTAGCTTAGTAGCCATACGTTTTTCATATATTGCGTATGTGGTTGAAAACACTGTCCATGTTCTAGTTCTTTTTGACGCTAGCAAAGTCTTACGCGACTACCTATAGCGCCTAGCAGCGAGAGTAGAAGATGCAAAAAGAAAGAAATGGAACAAAATATAAGGCAATAAAAGACCAACGACACTGCGTGCTTTGGGCCCCCTGCTCATAGGTCATAGTGGTGAAGCCTTGAGTCCGGGAAAGAGCCATATCTCTCTATGATTTCAAATGCGTATGCCACGACTCAAGATTAGAAATGCCCACGCCTCCTTCTACGAGGAGGGATATAGAGAAAAACATTCTAGATGAAGATGCAGAGGAGAAAGCACGTTTCTGGATTATCCGTGGTTGGAAAACTAAGGCAGCAAACAGAGCGCCCAGTCCCATTTGTATAATGGTACTGCCCACATCTATCGTTTTTTTTTTCTTCTGCATTTTGAGCTGTAGATTGCAATGCGGATTCCGCGACAGTCGGTTGTGATGCACGCTGCTTTATCGCATTTGCATATTTTATCCCCCGAGAAAGAAACTTTGCACTTTGAAATTTTCCCTTTGTGGAGTTTCCGCCACTGACACATATATGAATTGTCATCTCGCAAGTGACAAGCCCGTGGCACGCAGAAAAACAGGCTTCATATCAGGGGGTCGATCCGGAACCGGAACCCAACTGAAAACCGGAACCGAACTAACCCCGAATTGTGGCCCGGAACTAGAAATAGACCGGGCCTGAATTTTTTCCACCATCTTGAAGGGCAAATCGGAGGAACAGTTCCGAAACTTTTAAGGGCACGGTTTTTATCCACTTTTTCTGCCAACATACCTTCACTATATTTTTTTTATTTTATCGCCGATTGTAACAGTGTTTTCTCACTTATTTCCTAAGCATGACTGCAGAACGAAAGCATCACAGAAATTTAAAAATATTGTCGTTTGCATAAAGTAGAAAAGAAGAAAGGAAACTATATTGCCATTTGTATCGCACCATTCTCGGTTGATTTGCTATGTTTTTATCCCGAACATGAGTGGACGCTCTACTGCGCACTGGCACCCCTCATGGATAAAGTTTCTCTATTACACATGATGCATCCCACGACATTCAGAGACGAGTGCCCGCGGTGCGGGAAGACCCCTACCCTGTACATGGGAATACAGCTCACATCAACTACAAAAAATTGAAAACCCAAATGAAAGACAGTGGGAAGCTTTGCTGGCCAGCTCTGACCCGGAGGCTCAGCTATATCTGGTCACAAGAGCTCGCAAACTGGCGAAAGCCAGTGGTGCCCTGGACTGGGGGCGCCAACCGCTCGTCAGCCTCGGTTGAAGAGGCGAAGAAAAAGATCCCCGAGCAGTTAATAAAGTTCACTCACTCACTCACTCTATTCGAGAGCTTTCCTATGTAGTTAAATATAACATTTGTTTGAAAGTTGAAATAAATGCATAAATAATTTATTCATTTCTGTACAACTTTATAACAAAATGATGAACCGGCTTCAATGAAGTGGCGCAAATCTATGTTCGACGACGCCACAGCGAGTCCCATCTGTATTATATAAATAGCCGTATTCGATGCGGCGCCAGCAGATGTAATATGGTTGATGGAGACTTCAGACGCTGATCCATGGTGGTTGGAAGGACGCCTTGGACAGCCATTTGCCGGCCCGTTCTTGAGTTGTATCTGAACGAAGACGATTGCACGAACGTGATTCTGTACGGCGACTGCCCATTTTGTCTCCTGTCTTTTTGCTTGGTTCATCAGGTTTAACGTCCCAAAGTGACTGAGGCTATGAGAGAAGCCTCAGGGGAGGACTCCGGAAATTTCGACCATGTGGGGATTTTTTTAACGTAACTGACAGCGCACAGCACACGGGTGCCTTACTTTTCGCCTGCTGCCCACCAAATCTAATAGTAAATAGGGCCCATATTAAAGGAGTGCCCTTTCAGCTTAAGAATAAGCCAGGAAAAAAATAAAAACCTGCCAGAGACGTAATTAAGCCCTCTAGCCAGAAAAGAATACTGACCATAAAAGGCTATATGTAAATATAGGGTTTGCAACCAAACTAGACGGTATGAGTACGAATGATAAAAGGTCTAGAGCAAAGCAGGTATTCAAATTATTATTCTGGAAGCCCTTTCAGTAGAATAGCAATCGTTTGTTAATACCTCTAAATCAGTAAAATAGCAATAGCTCGTATCTACAAACAAGGTAGCTATGTAAAAGAGTGCCACACTACCACACTAGTTTTTGAAATGAAGGAAGTGTCATTTACTAAAGCCGTGAAGGGTGAGAAAATGCAGTAAATTTTTTTTCGGCGAAATACTAGAACAGAGTACGCGAGGTACCATATTTGCCAAAAGTAACCAGGCTACATGGTTTGCTTCTTAGCTCTGTAGTACAGCATTTATGGCACATCTCAAATTCTTAATCCCTTGTAGGGAAATAAAACCACTCGCCTTTACCTGTGAGGAGCATGCCTTGTCTTTTGGGATTTAATCAAAGGCCATAAACAAGGGTGAGAAGCAAACCCTGCTGCCCGGTAATTTTTGGCAAAGACAATACAAAAAAATATCTCTGCAAAGGAAATGTTCGCTTTTGTTAAAAGTTTTGATGTTCTGAGCGACAAAAGGGAGATGTTGAGAAACAGCAGAATATAAGCGGAACCCCTCGCTAGCACCTAAGTGCATTACTTGCGACGTCCAGTTCGTCCTTTTCTTTTGGTTTCTCCATCTGAAGTAAACACTCTTCGCAATCCTGGCAAGAAGTGTAGTAGGACCCTCCGCATTGCAGGCACCCAGAGGAAGCTGTAGATGACAGCACCCAAAGTGTTCTTCCAGATACGTGCTCGCTTTTGTGTATTCTTTCTCGCCCTAAGCCAGCATCTGAGTGTATCCGAAAACATGTAAAACATAGCAGGTGGGATAGGAGCGCCTGTTCTTGAGGACTGCCCACTTGTTGCTTGGAGCATCGCGTCGTCTGGAGAAACTCTGCGGCGGCGAACTTAGCAGAGCATGAAAGGGTAAGAAGTTGTCACATGTAGGGAAGTAGAGCCTCGCTTATTACACTCAAGCCGCCTGGTTAGCAGCAGTCCACGTAGAATGAGATGTCCATCGTAGATGTTCGCTAGACGGGAGAAATCTTCCGCCCAGAGTACGCTTTCGATAGGCCGTCTAAGTTAGATGTCTACGTCTGGTCGTCGAAAGTCGACTAGCGGCCTGCACTTGACACAGAAATTCATCCATTTCGGTATGTTGCATGTTGAAAAAATACCCTGGGCTCAATTCCACCTATTTTACGCAGATGCTGATGACGTATGAAACTGAAATAAATGAAACAAGAAAGAACTCTTTTTCTGTAGCCGGATACGAAGGTGATTGTTTGTCCTTGCGAATTGGTAACATAATCTGTTTTTACAAACATTCATTGAGGTCACTGAAACAGGCTATAACACGTGTGAGATGACACACGTGTTATAGACGCAAGCGTATGCAACCGATGGGAAATGCGGCTGTCACTGCGGCATCGCTGAGATTTGCGCTCCTTGCACTCGTGGAAACTTCAGGCAGCGAAGAATTATACTTTCTGAGGAAACAGCGGCGTTGATCTCTTCGTTCGCAAGTGCTACCTCATATCTGTGGACTGAACTCCGTACAGCAGCTGCGAGTTTCCACTCGATGACTGCACGTCCTCTTCCCTGAAGTCGGATTTCAAGCACGTACGCTTCCCATTTGGTCATTTCGCATGATGAAGTACGGTGCAGAAATCATTGCGTAAGATTAAAAATGGTGGTAGAGAAAAGTCGAGAAAATTAAATTACAGCTGTTCATCTTTTAGTGGCACCAGCTTTCTGCACTGCTATCCGCCACTCGCGTTTTCGCCCTTAATATCGCCCTTTCGTAGCTTCGCATTTAGTGCACATTCTACACGCCTCGAAGCCAGCCGCAAATGTGCAACATCGGGGCCTAAAACAATCGCTTTTATAGTGAGACTCTCTTCAGACATTTTATTGTTTTGCTGAATTTGTCGCCTTCATTAGACAACGTTTGCGACTCAACTCCATCTTAGCTTGGAAGCCTCACGCTCTTCTATGTTCGCAGTGCAACTACTCATGTAGCATGACGGCCAAGAGCAAACGTTCGCGCCCAGCCGTGGCCGCGTAAACAAAAGGACAAATAAAATACGGACGAAAAATGGGGGAAATTAAATTGGAGCCATTAGGAGGATTGATGCGGAAGGAATATCAAAACATATGACTTTTCGACTAGTCTAATTCAGTACTAAGCGGCACACGTTCAGTACGCTTTTGGGAACTTTATTTCGCTCTGCGCTTTTGTTACAAGCACCATGGCACGACCTCGCAGCGGTTGCTATAACCGGTTACGGCGCTCGGCTCTTAAACCCAAGGGCGCGGCACCAAATCCGAGCCACGGCAGCCACTTTTCAGTGGAGTCGAAAAGCGAGGCGATGTGAGTGCACGGCAAAGAACCCCAGGTAATCGAAATTTCCTGGAGCCTTCCATTACAGCGTTCCTCGTAGTATGGATAGTTTTGGGACGTTATTTCCCGTATACCAGACATAACCAGCATCATAATATACACTGGGCGCCATACACGGGCAGTTTTTTCTTATAGTGGGTCGAGTGATATCTAATGCGGCAGCGTTTAGGGCCCCTTCACCTAAAATCCGGCTTCGGCGTCGTCGTAGGCGTGAGCGTCGTGACCAAACATTCACTAGCAAAGCTGTGGCATGTTGTAGCTCGCAGCTGACATGGCGGCGTGCTGATAGGACGCAAGGTTGCCGGACAGTACGTTTGACAGTAGCTGCCAACTCGGACCTCTACTTTCTGATATCAGAATCAGCCTGCCAGGAACGTTGCATTCTGGGTCAGACACGTTACCCCTGTGCCATGCTGGCACGTTCATGCAGCTTGGTTAAAGCAGGGCTTTATATCTATGTATGGTAGAAGCCTACGCAATCGCGTAGATTACTATACAGCGTAGGCCTACTGTAAAGCATTGAAAGCAACACTTAATGAAAAAAAAAATGTCGCTGTAACGTTCTTAATATGGCCCTCGAGAAAGCAACCACTTTAAACCCAACCTTGTACCCATGAGTCGACTAAAAGCCAATACTGAACGCCAGCCTTCTTTTCTTACGAAATACTCCAAGCCCTTTCAAACATAAACAATCTTCTGCAGAAATACCACTCCATGCTAACGTTTAACGAATGCCGGAAGAAAATATTTCCGAGGGCACCATGGGTAACATGCAAACGTAACACAGACCTCATAGATATTCTAGTACATTCTAAACTCAACAACAAGCGTCCAAAACAACCCCATCCTTGTTCACGACCCAGATGTAAGACATGCGATCATTTACACAAAGGCACCGCGGTCAAAATACTGCAAGCGACTTCACAACACAAGTACGCTTGTCGAAACGTTAGCTCGACTTGCAAAACTGAGGCTCCCCCTTAACCCTTGTTCAATGCTCTTTCATGCCCCTTAATATTAGTCATTAATAAGTTTAACGCGCCATTCTAAACAATATTTTATTATACTGTTCATAGTCGCCTCTAAATTTTTGTTATTCATGCGGGACCATCTTTATAGTTTTTTAGACATTCTAATAGTTTTTAAGTTCGCTGAGGGATTCTAAGCCATTTTTTGTATCGCTCGATCATTATTAGTTGTTTTTAATTTTGCTTTCAGTCACACTTCGTCATGCTTCGTGATTGCCTTAGTTAAATGCTTTTACGTTCGAATCCCACCTTTTATTCGAGATTGTTGTAGTACTGGAGTTGCTCGTAATATCAGGTCTTTACTATATACAGACATCAAACATGCACTATCCATAGACAGTTTCAACCTGCATGCTTCAGAAACGCAGTGAGCAATTTTCGCCTTTATGACACTCCTTAATCATTAAACTCGCGCTCGCGCCTGTCTTGTGTAGGTTGTTGGTAACACTAGAAAGAGCATAACCTTCATTGAAGCACTCTCGTATTAGGCACCTCTCTACATTGTGGGTATTGCAAAGTTCTCAAGCTTCTGTTGCAGGCCTCTCAAGAAAGACAAGTGCAATCGACTCACGACAGTTCGTAACGATGCGGCTGTCGTTACACCACCTGTTGCGACCGTTACACGACCTGTTACGACATTGAGTTGAGGAATGACAGTTGAACGCTCCTTTACCTGTCAGTCACCACAACTACAGACAGAATAATCCTGCTTATTGAACGTCAAAACCATGATACATAGTTATATGTGACATGTAGGACTCGGGAATGAAATTCAGAGTGAGCGCTCTGTCTGTTCTTCGCACTCGGTTGACGTTTGTATCAAGCGAAGCTCGCTTGCAAGACCTCGTATTAGGAGTGAAAAATGTTAAGCATTATTTTTACAAGATGACCTAGTGCAACGCCAAGAAAGAAGGAATTGAAAGTTTGCAAAAATAGCCTTACCAAGTGAGTAAAGCTATTGATGTGTGCGGTGCACGTTAAGATGTCTCGCACTCTGACTCAAAGGCAGACTTTCATGAAGTGCTGAAACAGTACCCAGTATTCGATACGAGTAGATAAAAAACTTTCAAGAACTAGCGGGACACTTAAGCTCCACATTTAAGGGTATAGCGTGATAGCGTAGGCGGCCACCCGACATATAAAGTCTCGCTTTAAACAATACGTATGGAGGCACCTGCATGACATATGAGCAGCGTGCCTAATGCGACATCTAAATAACTGGAAGTGTGATTCTTATTCTACCTTGCACTGCAAATGAGCAACCAGAGTGGGTAGCTTCTTCCACCTTTCTGATATCATGTGGTCTCGTTAAGTCACACAAAACACCGAACAATCAGGGCCTTGCCATTCCAGCGGCCAGCTACCACCTCAGAGACGTTTTCTCACAACACCGAAGCCGACACCAACGTCGAGGCCGGATTTTCTGCGTAATGTGCCCTTTAACGCTATCGCGTTAACAACGATTTTGCAGCCTATCGGAAAGCTATAATATTGCTTTTAATATTTGACAACAGTATCTTAATATTGTGAGCCTTCCACAGATCTTCTTTCATTTGTACATACCATAATCTTCTTCTTTCTTTTGTACATGCCATCGTCATCGTCCCGCGGCGCCGGCTCCAGCACGCGCCTGGGTTCACCATCAGATTAAAACGCTGACGCGGCGTACCTTGCCTTGCCGTCACGACTTTGGCGTCTCGACCTGGCCTTCTTTCACAATATGTTCTACTGTTACATCACACATACAAATGAGGTCCAAGAATGCTGCTTATGTAATTATTTACTTTCGCAACGAGTTCATACAACACACTTACGATAGATGACGACAGTATTGTGCGCGCTCTTGAGATTGATTTTGTACTAACCTCTCACCATTCACACTGTTATTTGGGACCCTGGCGGAAACATGTAGCAAACTTCAATGGTTTCAATAAACGAGTGACGTTAAGCGTGGAGGGATAGGATTGAGAAGCTGAGGAAGCTGCCGGGAACATTTAAGTATATTTCGGTTGAAAGTCGCCGCCACAATGGCGCCTTCGACATTAATTTCAATAACAGCAGATTGCTGAAATGCCGTCCCTGTTCACTTTGATATCCTGACAAACAGTTTTGTAACTCGAAATACGAGAGTCTAACATGACCTGGGTCGTGTATTGAAGCAAAAGCAGCCAGTAAGAATACGCCTATTATCCAAACTGCGATGCTTTCTGTTCATTCAGTTTGCTAATGAAATGTCCTCTAAGCATGTGTGTATTCTCTTGCGAATGCTGCTGTATCAGCAGCAGCTCAGCAGTACGCTGGCTATTAAGTGGGAGTGCCTTAACAAAGTTAGCGGGTTTTTCACCTCGTACAGGTGCTTTGCAAGAAGGCTGGTAACATTGCATGCAGGCAAATGCTATGATTGCCACACGCTGCGCCACTTCAGCAGTCGGTTTAATTTGCTTTTTTGTACAATAGATGACGAAAGGCGACGTGGGACTGATAGCAATGGGATTCATATATGCCCATCCAGGAAGGCTGCTGCAGCGCGGATAGAAACGACGGAACAACAAAAACAATCGGAATGCCGGAATTTAGAATGTTTTGCCTCATTTAGTTTTGTAGCATTTTAGTGGACCGAAATCGTTCGCCTTTTCAAAGTTGGAAATTAAAAAGTAAAATTAAGATTGCTTAGCATTCACACATTTCCGTCCGTTTCCGGGTAGCGTTGCCATACACCGCCAAGTACACTAAAAGTATTTGCTCGAGTGTGGTCATCGCTATTTCCTAAAACACTCTTCAGATGTTCTGTACAGCGTACGGTGATAGAGCGAATTAGCTGAACTATTTGATGCTTTGCCTCAAGGTTTTGTAGTAGTGAAATGAAAACCCGTTCCTTATTCGCTGACGGCGGAGGTGTATGCACCGTTACCAACTCCATGACAGGAGTGGTTTAGAAATACCGCTGACTTTTTTAAATGCCTGCACAGGCCATACAGGGCTCTATAAGAACGATCACGCAGGGGAGCATGAACGTTTATTAGGAGACCAAGATAATAACACAACTTGGCTGATCATTGCAGAACTTGCAAATGTATTCCACGTTTGCAGGAGATAAACATTCTTGGCAGAGGCTGTGGTGCCTTTGGAATGCGAAAGTTTTGATACTTTTTCATAAAGATACATAAGAACTGCATCAGTGGGCCTGTACAAAACTAAGTTAGAAATTTCGAACTCTGTCGTTTAGGGTATGATGAGTTAGCGCGTGTATCATAACTTGCGATGAATGAACAAGGTCGTCCACTCTTAGTGTGAACATTGCTCAATGTTGTTAATGAGAAATGTCATCCGACTCGGCCGCGCATGGAAGTAAGGTGGCGGAATTGCGGAGGGACCAGGAGGCGGTGGTTCGCACGGACTGCCACTTGGCTTCAGTGCACTGTCGGGACGGACAAAACAACGCTTTGAAGATAGGAACCAATTTTTGCACTAAGTGTTGACGACCCTGATTTACGCACATGCGCCGACGTTTCCGTATTACAGCGTTCAGATATTGAACAAATCAGTTTACAGTAGGCACTCACACTCTTCTATGTGTCCTTCTTTTTGTCATATCTTTTAGCGCAATTGTTTATGGCTTCTGCAGACGTTCACCAACTATAGGCAGACAAACACTCTCGCTAAAGAGGCTTGCAACTTACGTAATAGAGTTTCCCTGCATAATGAGACACAAACGCGATGCGAGCAATAGTTGGGTGTAATATTTGCAACCACATTGTGAGGAGGTTTTGATTCAACTCTGGTGTGACACTCACAAGTCATAGCCATGTGCTACGCATAACATTCAACATTCGGCCTCTTTCTTCTCTTAAAAAATACCTGGGACTCTGCACTCTTACGCGACCTTGATAATTTTCAGTCGTTTTCCCCGTTATCCCCGTTATCCCCACTGTCCCTCCCTCCCTATGGAACGAAAACTGGTAGGTGTGACGTTAGAGATAGGAAGAGCCCAGAGTAGGTCAGAGAAATAACTCGAGTTAATGACATTCTTGTTGAAATCAGGAAGATGTAATGGGTATGGGCAGGAGATGTAGTGCGAAGAGAGGAAAACCGGTGGTCGCTTAGGGTAACAAATAGAATTCCAAGGCAAGAAGAGCGTAGCAGAGGCGGAAGAAAGTTAGGTGGGCGAATGAAGTTAAGAATTTCGCTCCGGTCAAATGGATGCGGCTAGCACAGGACCGGGTTAATTGGAGGAATATGGGATAGGTCTTCGCCCTGCAGTGGATATAGTCTCGCTAATGATGATGATGATCGCAGCTGTTGGACGATTGGTCCACCAGCGTATCTGAACGGCCATTTTTTTTGCAATCGCTAGTGTTTAAGGCCAGAACTGCGACTTCAGTGTTGAACCGCGACGTCTTTGCTTGCTTATGAACGTTGCAAGAAGTGTGTGGAAATTTGTCGTTCTCGCTCGTTCATAACGTACTGCATCTCAAAAACTCCAGCTGGCTCCTTCGTGCGATTAGATGAGTTGGCAATGGTCAAACGGTATTGCCGGTAAAAGGGCTTCCGGCAGCGACTCGCGTGGACCGCTTAACTCACTGGAATATTTGAAAGCAAGTGTACCATGAATTATCGATGCGCGCATTTGCACTATTTTACTCACCTCTCGTTTAGCGTGGATTGTGTGTAGTGCTTGCGGCTTCAACTGGAGTATTCGTCAACCATGCGACGAAATTCAGGTGTGTCCTGCATTTTAATCGTTCGCTCTGCTAGATATTATTCGCGTGTGTTTCTTTGGGATATGCGTATCTGGTATGTACATCTTCGGTCATCGAAGTAAACAACACGCGAATAAACTTCCTGGATGCAGTACTTGTGGCTGACGCAAATTGCATTCACTTGTTTGTGAACTGAGTTATGGTAATATTTTGTTGCAACCAGGTTGTTTAAATCTAATTTGCATGTACTGTTCTCTAAGCTTTTTTATGTTTGCTTTGTGAAGGTTCCTGGCAATATGCATCTCTGCAAAACGACAGGCACAGTGGTAGCAAACGAAATCGTTTGTAATTGCTAGTAAATGAATTAATCGCTCATTTCAAACAGCACTGAGAGTTGCTATGTTAGCTCAGGAATAAGCTTCTACCTGCCTTATAATGGCAATTCTACATGTAATGCATCTAGTTGAAAAGTCTTGAGTGTATGTTGGTTTTTGAATCTACGATAAAACCTGCGGAAGGGTCTGTTAATTCTATCAGTTAATGTGTCATATTGCTGTGTTATATTTGAGATAGCAGAAATAAATCAACTGATGCAAGTCAAATGAATTTTCGTGATCCAATTAAGAACACATGACTCTATAACGCAAACGCAAGCGCACAGAGCCTTTTTTCGAAATAAAACAGGGTAATTCGTTTCTGTTTAGGCAAAACGCCGCAAAAAGCGTCTAACCATAAGGCGCGAGGATCCTTGGTAGGTGGAAATGATGAACTTGAATGATTAGATGAGTTGGTACGACGCAACTGTATAACAGCACGGAAGACGCATGCAATAGACTTCGCAGTTTCATGCACAAGAAGGCAATTACCACCGCAGCTGTTCAGTAAAATTAGTAGCTCAATATTTATGAAAGCCAGCAAAGTAACTATACTGACCCTTTCAAAAAACCTTCGAAACATTTTCGAAAAAGTTTGTTTTTTGTGCTACAAAAATCGAAGTTCCTTATTTTATTTCGAAATATACCCAGAGCTTATGAATTTGCGTTAAAGCGCCGTTCTTCGGATCAAGGGCAATCCTTTTAATTCCATTTACGGCCCTCTTGTTTTGGTTATATTGCAGTGCAGGAGTGTCATTGCGTAGGTGTGCTTCGTTGCTGTTTTTCATGATTGTGTCTGCTTCTTTCTTTTCATTTTTCTTTGGCAAGGAAGAAGCTAGCTTGTACTAATAGGAGTGGTGACTGAAGTAAGCAATTAGATGGAAGTGCGTACTTCACCCCTGTTCGTTCTCCCTTGTTCGAGCTCTGATCCACCACAGATGTTGTTCACACTAAGTACCTGTTAGGGCCACAGCAGCAGCCGGATAGCCTTAGTTGTCGTTGAGCGCACCGCTAAGAAATGTGTGGTGAAAAAATAACGCCGGCCAGAGCAAGAGATGTCCAAGTGGACGAGCGACTGCGCTCTTGTCCGGCATCTGACAAGAAAACGGGCAATTCTAAATTCATTGCCTTTATTGAGAGCTGCGAGAAGCTTCCGCGAGACCAAAGGAGGCCTTCTTTCGCATTTCAAGACGAAGCGAATGGCTTGCGTTAATTTAAGCATGTCAGCTGCAATAACCAACAACAGAAGTAATAGTTTTAGGTCCGGCTCAGGCTCGAGCCGCAACCGCTGCCACTAAGAGGCCAACCACCCCCTTCGTTGTGTCAGTCGTGTTTAAAGGAGACGCGCAGGCTTTGTCTATAAGTTGGTATTGTTCCACGCGGTCACCACTGCGAACTTAGCGAGGCCAGTGCTCCCCATTCTTCCCATCTGACTTCATCATGATTGCGAGATGAGCGGTGATTTGTGAGCCAATGAAACCGCGCCTCCAGCTATCATTCAAATGGCGAGGGGAACCCCATGACACGGCTGTAACGCACTCGCGCTGCCTCAATTGCTGACAGCCCACACCGTAAGCGTAACATAGACAGCTGGGCTGCGCAGGTCTTGTCAAGTTCGCAGTGGTGACCGCTTAGAACAATACCAACTTATAGACAAAGCCTGCACGTCCCCTTTCAGGAGCAGGAGATTTCCATGGAAGTATATTGTTCCTAATTTAAGACGACGACGCCAATTCATCCCATAGCGGCCGGAAGAAAGCCTATTGAAGCGCTGTAATAAACGTCGTCTTCGAGCGCTATTCGAATCACCACTGTAAAAAAAAACAAACACAAAAACAAACAAACAAACAGACAAACAAAAAAACATACTATCCTATGCCAGCACTTTAGACAACTCGGCCATCTCCGCATCTCACCGCACCGCATACGAGAACAGGGAGTCACAATTTAATAAACATCAGCTTCCTTCAGTTGCCAGGCGTGCTGAAGTACTTGAACCCAGCGCATCCAATTTCTCTCAGCGACGGCTATCCTGCCAGAGCGGTGTCGCCCTGCGTCAAAGCACTGAGTCTGATCCCACGGCGGCCGTCCTTTGCTTTCTTTTTACTTTAAAAGGAACTGAGTGCATATAAAACACATTGAATGTAGTAATATTATTATGCACACCATGGTCAAGGTTGTTTGGACCTAATTGAGCCACAATGTTCAAAAGGTCGCGTATTTACTCTTTTTTTAACGCTGAACGAAGTTCACAGCTACGCTATGCTTCCGGCAGCCTCTGGGTGCAATCAAGGAACACGAAAGGGAACTTGTGCAGGTAAAAAAAAAAAGACAACAGCCCGCATTTCATGCAAAGCTCCAAGGCAAAGTACGCGGAACTCGTTATTTCAATAGCGTGTGCGCCCATCCGTGTGCGATCGGATGTTGCTGGGATGAGCGCACACAAGCGTAAGGGCAACGGAAACTTCCGAGAAATCAGCTCAGAGGTATGGACAGTGTCGGTGTTTTCACGATTATTCCAGGGAAAGATTAACAAGAAAGCTCATTCATTAAGCACTTGCTTTATAGTCGAAAGCGATGGCAGCACGCTGCTTGTAATAATGTATAAAATATTCAGTGTTTTTTATTTGGCAACGGCACGCATGAAAGCTGAGGAAAGGAAGGTATGCAAGATGAGCATCCTTGTTAAGTTGTGCGGCAGATGAAAAGTGGAACAAGGTTGTATAGAACAGTGGCGTTCAGCATTGTTGGATCCATTTTTCTATTTCATTTCGGGTACAGCGTAATTTTTTATATCCCGCTCAATACACCTTGGACATTAACTACTGCTGCTATCAAGTAAATTGAGCTATTCGCTTATTAATTTTCTCCGCGACATATAAAAACAATCGAAATGGACGTCACATCCGCCTTTTCTCCAGTTTCGACGCCCTGCCCCCGCCGCTCCCGGCAGCGACGAGGGTATCACTGCGGCGCGTTTTTAACAAGCAATTTCTGTTTTTCTTATCGACAGAATTGAAAAAAGAAAACATTGGCACACATGATTAACCCCTTCTTTCCAACTACCAAATTTTATGCAACTTGAAAACCATTTCAGCTTCCTTTTAAGCCAGTGCAAGGGACCTCATGGCTGGTTTTTATTCCTGTGGAGCAAAGCGCTGAAAGAAGTCGCCAAATGTTCCATTTCAACAAAGAAACCGCATTTGAAGCTCAAGAGTAAAACTGCGCATAGACGGGACCAAAGACACACGCAAGAACCGACAACCGCTTTTCCTTAAAGTAAGAAAAATAATATAATCGATGGTATCAGAAAACGATTATATGGTCACGATTGAGGACTGAATAAGGCGCAGTTGAATTTCAGCCATTACTACGTAAAGTAGCCGTCTTTAGAACAGCTACAGTACACTGCAGCGTAACAGGCATAATGGACGAGTGTAAGGCGCCCGAACAAATATAAATAAAAGCAGTACAACATCTGCGAGTACTTCATTAAAAAAGAGAGGAAGTACGGAAAGCGTGAGACTCCTAGGAGCGAGAAGAAAATGGGCATGATAAAATGTGTCGCGTGTTTTGCATCCTAAAATGCTGTAGTGGCAGTTTATACAAGCTGCGTTTTTTCAGTGGTGTCCATTTTGACGTTCGCTTACGCTTTTGTTCTCCTGCGGTGTCGTGAGTTAGGTAACTCTCATTCTACAGTATCTTTTCTGAGCCCTTTCAAATCGCATTGTTAATAAAATTGGTCTTATTATTCGAGATGGAATAAATATGACTGCAGTGAAATAAAAATAATTTAGAGCGAGTTAACATAAAAAACAACATGTGCATGGGGCTAAATTTATATAACCCTCTAACTGGCTTATTTGTAAGCGCGGCTTTATAAGCTGCCCCTTAAGTATTTCTTACATATTGGAATGAATTTATGGCATATTGTGGGCGAATGAAACCTTGTCTGTTTAAGATTTTATAGGAAGAAATATTCAAGGTGTTACCATTCAAGGTGTTCCCACCCAGTTAGGTCTTCATTTGTCTAGGCATGATTACGAATCAAAAAGTGCTGCTTCAGGTGCATTAGAAAAAAACCCAGCTATTTTGCGTATCTAACTGCAAGTGAACTCAGGTTTTCGGAGTTTACTAAGGCGGTGACACTTCAAAGCGGCTCGCGTGCTAAAACACTTAAAGAAGTGGAAAACCAGGTCAGAAAAACCGACATAAGTTACCGCGAAATGCCAGTGGGTCAGAGGAGTAGGAAGGACTACAGAGGCTCGTCCATTCAGAACGCGACGGAAGCGGGAAATTGATTACAGGCACCCGCCGCCTTAGGGCGTGTTGAGACCGTATTCGTCGACTACATGATTGCGCTGGCTTTAAGGAAGGCATGACACTTTGGTTTACTTCAGTTTTTCCTCAACGGCTTGAATAAAGCAAGCGGACTGTGCTCGCAGTTTTGACTTGGCCAGTCACGTCTGAATCCGGGATGGACGTTACTCCCTAGCACATGCTCTTTATAAACAGTACTTTTCTCTGCTTCCCCTTTTTCTGTTCATTCTGTCTTTGAATGAACTGACCTGTTAAATAGATACTCGGATGCAATTCTATTGTTGAAACTATTTAATATAGATTTCACCTACTGCGTACGCAAAACAGTTGACTGCGAGAAAGTATTTGAGCCGACCGAAAGCTGGACACTGATGCAGGCAAGACTTCGCTAAATTGGTTTAAATTTAACATATGTAAATGCGCTAGAAAATATTTAAATAATGTTCAGATATTCACGTGGCCTATCAGCCGGCTCACTGAAACTGCCATCAAAACGACTTACCTCCAGTCGCCGCCGAAGCTAATTTATCTAAATTTCAAGAGATTTTGTTTCTTGTATTCATTGCAATACAGAAGCTTTTTGTTTTATCATCACCCTATCATACCATCTTACTCTGTAATGCGGCCTCTTGCTATTGACTCATTGCTGTGTGCAATTTCTTCTTTGCATTTTTCGTGAAGTTTTTGTAGCGCTTATCTTGCAGCTCTTTTTTGTATTTTTATTTTTGTCGTGTTCGTGTATATCGGGGTTCTCATTTATCAAATTTTTTTCTATCAAAAATTATTTTGATAAATTTATACATTTGCTCGTACTTTAGTTTGTTTCGTGGGCTTTATTGCTACTCGCCAGTTTGTATCATTGTCATGTATTTGCATTCTGCCTGTCATGTAATACCTGAAGCAGGGCTCCCTTGAGGGTACCTTCATTGAATAAATAAAGGAAAATAGGTAAATGAAAGTCATGAAATCAAATTCAATTAAGAAAGGAAAAGAAAGATTCGATCTCCCCGGTATAGCTCACAGCACACATCCGATGACTCTGTTGGGAGGAATTGCGACAATGGTGAAACGAAAATAATCATACTGCTTTGATAAATTATTGACGGAATGAATTGCCGATCATAATAGAAGACCTAGAGATGCGAAGTTACCGCTAAATCAAAATAATAATACATACATAAAGTAATAATTATTAAGCTGCCCCGCCGTGGTGGTGCGGTGGTTAAGACGCTGGATTGCTCGCCCAAGGACACGGGATCGAATTTCGACAGCGGCGGTCGCTTTTCAATGGAGGCGAAGAAGCCAGGCGCCCATGTGCTGTGCGACCTCAGTGCACATTAAAGAATTCCAGATGGTCGATATTTGTGGAGTCCTCCACTACGGCGTCTCTAATAGCCTGTGTCACTTTGGGATGTTAAATCCTACAAATCAAAGCAAACCCTTTTTGAACTCAGAATAAAGCCTGGACCAGCCTCAAGCAGTTCTTGCGAATTTTAGTCGTTTCTCCTCCTCTCAAAAGAAAATAAAGCAGCTAATTAAATTAAGTTGAGAAGTATCGAACCGAATCAACAGTTAACGATAAGCAGCAAAGGCTTGAAAGTTGTAAATAAATGCATCTTTGAGGAACAGGTGACGACCACTGAAGGCTCCACAAGAGTGAAGTAACTGGGAGAATAAGAACGGGGTTCGGCGCTTTTCGCAGGTAACGAATAACAGGTTGTCAGTATCCTTCAGGAGTAAATTGTGTCTCCCCAGCATTTACCTCCTGGGCAGAAATGTGTAGTCCAGCATAAATGCCTGAAAGTATGACGAGGGAAACACACCGATCGATGGAAAGGAAATTAAGTACTTTACTTTGTGGGACAAGACACACTAGAGTGCTTCAGTGAACAAATGCAAGTTAATGATGTGACTCTGTCGAAATGCGTCTGCAGCTTTTATAGGACAGTTTTAATTGGAGAAATATATACGCTGCATGTGTCCCGCAGTGGAAGAGGGTAGGAAAATGGCGGGTGACACTAGATATAAAGCGTTTGCTGCTGAAGAAGTAATTCTGATAATGATTAAAAACCACGATATGTTTTCACTATCCTGCTAAGAGACGAGTACATTCACTCTGTCTCTCTTCTCTTTCATCCTTTTCACTGCTGTAATTCTTAACAAAAGATTTATCCGGATTAGCTGTTCTCTTCAAGAGAACACCTAATAAACGTGTCTCACTTATTCAGTAGACGTATGAGCTGCCACAACCGCACATGACAGTGTTAGTGAGAATATCATGATTATTCGAGTATGTGCATGTCCTGTTGGCATCGTAAGCACGGTATCAAAATGGACAATTGGGTAAGTTGGTAGTTGTTCATATTAGGGTGGAATAGAGCCAGCGCAAGACGGAGGAGGCCATCTCTGTTTGTTCCTTCTTTCGTCTCTCATACGCTCGTCCCGTTTCATCGCTGGAAAATGAACGTAAAAAAACAATAACCGGAAATACTGAACAAGCACAGTTGCTCGAAAGCAAGTTGTTTATGCACGCCATTTTTGGGTTGGTTTGCTTTGGTTACAAGGTTTAACGCTCCGAAGCGACTCCGGTTATAAGGGCACTGAAAGTTTTTACCGACTGTTTCTTTAACGAGCGCTGGCATGGCATAGTCCAGAAGTGTTTTGCTTTTCGCCTCCATCGAAAAGTGACCCCAGCAGCCGTGATTAAAACCGCGTCCTTAAGTTCAGTATTCGAGCACCCTAACCATTTCTGCGGCGGGTAAAGCCACTTTTTCATTTAGCGTGAGACTGCACCATAGCAAGCATTGTATCTGCAGGTTCTGCCTCGAGACTTTTGTACCTTTTTCTCAGTGCAGGACAGCAAACTGTTTTTCTCCAGTTTACTTCCTCGCTTTTCCTTCTTCTCCTCCTTTTATTTTATTGGCCGAAATACCTTAGTTTACATAGTATCCTCAATTTAGGGTAAGATTAATTTCAGAAGCTAGATATTGCTAGGCATCGCGTGCACAGACCATTGCTATAGATATGTCAATAAGGTGCCTAACGATATTTCATATTGGCTGTCCAAATTGCATACTTTACCAAAGCTTTAAACGATACGTACGCGATTTCGTAATGAAATCTGAAGTTCCATACTGAACTCACCTATGGACATCTCAAGATCTAGCATTAGGTAAGCAGGAAAGAGCTATGCACACAGGAACTTAGGCATTGACTTCGGTATCACCTGTGTGTGACCTGAGAAGGTGCTTCATTAGACAACTGTGACTTAAGCCTAATAACATTAAATAACAAATATTTATTAAAACGCAACTATACGCGTTTGCCGGAGGATAAGTTCCGGAGCTTATAATTTATAAGCGGTATTGAGATGGGGCAGAGTGACATGTTGGTACAATTTGGCTCAAGAATACTTGATAAAAGGTGAAAGACTCGTGGCTGCATTTGTATGGTGCACCTGCAGATGCGGTCTTCTTTATGATTAATTGTTTTTCTTTGCCTTATATTTAGTATTTCGGTTCTTTTTATTTCGCGGGTTTTAACCCATCCTAGCTTTCGTAATAAAAAAAAAAGGACAATGATATGAGAATGGCATTGTTGAGGTTCAAAAAGTAATGGATCTACGAAAAACAAGTGTGGTAAAACCCTACGGGACAATTTCCTTGGTGCTCTTCATAAGGCTCTGCACAAATGTCACTCCCTGCGTTAAGCTCCGTGGTGTGCGGTAATATTGGGCTTACAGGCTTCGCCGATTAGTGCCTTAGCTCTTCGCGTGACGTAAGAAAAGCTTCGCCATTTTGCCGAAGACCCGCAGTAGGCCCCAACGACAGCCGAATGAAAACAGCCGCAGGTCAGTTAAGGCAGCTAAGAGTTAATAAGGAAAGCGAAGCACGTTTCGTGACTCGCCTGGGGGTGTTGAACTGGCAGAAAGTACACAGGAAGTGATGGGCGTTGGACGACAAATACGTGGGGAGTTAACTGCGCGAAAAGCCTAAGTATAGGGGGTGGAAGCAAGAAACTATGTTTCTTATTTTAGCTTTGTCTTGTTTTCAGTGCGACGAAGAAAACAAAAAAGACATCGTTAGCGGGCATGCTTTCATATATGTTTGGAGGCCTCCGCAAAACGGTCGTATGCAATAGTATATACTTTTAGTATTTGCCTCTGTGACATTGCAACTATTGCAAACATTAGAACGACGAAGGCTAAGAGTTCTCATATCCCAGCGTAAGGTTTTATTTTCTGAACTAATAATGACTAATGACATATTGCCGAGAACTACTGGAAGCTTTATTTATCGTTGTCTTCAACAGCCGCTAGTGCGCGCCCTTATCAGTGTGATTGTAACGCTTGGAACAACCTTGTCCATGCTCGCTGTCTGTAGACGCGGCTTTGTCACAATATTTGTAGCGCGAGATGCGTTGTGATTTTTTCCCAATGATCGCAGCGAAGAACAGCTGTTTCCGTATCATTCGAGGTGTTTTCAGATTTCCTTTATCGGTTATTGGTTGTCTACATTAAATTGAGCAATGACGAATGCAACGGGCATTCGTAGTTCGACAACCGACGAGCGCGGTTGCTGCTTTCAACGCTACCGTGTTGCTTTATTCTCTTGCAAGCGGAAGTCAGCCCAATAAACGGTTTCTTTCAGTACAACACTAGTCTCATCTTCGTTCCTCGCCTGCGCCATCGTCAGTAGCATGTGACAATATGCACCTTATGGCATGGACACGTGACTCTCATTCTTCAGCTTTTTTTTTTTTTTTTTTTTTCACGCGGCACGCAGCTGTACATAACACGTGTTATTTGAAAAAAAAAAAAATAGATGACGAAAACAAGAGCAACAAGGAATATTTCTGAAGTTCTAGGCATTTATTAGGAGGGAGGGAGGAGGGGGGCGCAGGACCATTATACAGGGAAGTGTAGTATTTTGTTGGTAGAATGATCAGTGCTGGCTTTCAAGAATACTCGGAGTAAGGTATTCATCAAAAACACTCACTTTGTGCGCGATGCTCCCACCAGAATTTGTATTCCTCAACAAAAAATTGTTCGAAGGTTAGTGGTCGTTTTGAGCACTTCCCTATTGTCGCTCTACCTTTGGGCGTTGCTACCCTCTTCTACATAGCCTAATGCCATACATATCGTTCGACCATGCTGTTTTTTAACATATGGCGTACTATGACGCTAGTTTGATCAATGATCAAGCGATTATGGTTGTGGGCTGTCCAGAAATATTGCCTGAATTAACCACCTGCTCGTACGCTTGCTCCGCAGCCTGGCCGTCGACAGATTCTTAGCTGTTGGCAGTTCGGGACTCAACATTCCTTCTCTGATGGCTCCTGTAGAAGTTATTTTCAGCCGCCTCAGGCTATAAGGCTTGTGAATCAGTCGGTAATTGCCCGCTTTTGCTATGCTTAGATAATAATTAAAGTCTGAAACTAAGGCAACGGGCACAAATCAGAGCTGCTAAAACCAAATCTAAAACCAAAGGGTGTAGCCGCAGTGGCGAAGTTCGACACCTGAAGTCTTAGCCATGCGCAAGCGGTTCATGCACCGAACATGTAGGCTGGTAGGTGCAGGCTAAGAATGAATTCGGGTCCCTTTTCACAGCGTTAGTTTTCCTTCTACTGTTAATCAAGGCAGCTCCATAACAAATCTATTTTGACACTGTCGCCTATCATATCAATTGCGTGCCCTAGGTTCATCTGTGCGCGAAATAAAACCGCCCAATGTACGCGGCAGGCGGCCGACTGTTTGCTCACTCCTCTCACGGTCACCGCACTAGCGAGGGCGCTTAACGAGGTTAGCATTGACTGGAACTACTAAGATGAGTGGGGGAATTGCCGACGTGTCCTTGGCTAAAGCTGCACGCTTTGTGGGGTGTGGAGAGAGGAGATATGCGAAACTGAAGCGCCTGCGCGAATGAAGACTGACGCGTTCTTAAACCATTATATTTATATATATCGTTGAAGTTATCGCCACTAAAGTAAATGGCTTGCTGGCGCTGCAGAGAGATAAGCCAGCTTCGTGAGGGTAAGGTATTGAATTATACAGTCCATTGCGCTCCTCATGCAGAGCGCAAAGCTGTCGCGACTTGGTCGTCAGCGATGGGCTCATCGCACTTGGTGCGTTCTGGACAGCGGCTAGACTAAAGAGTGTGGTGCCCTATATGCCACTCAGCATAGGATGGTTGGTTGGTTTGTGGGGTTTAACGTCCCAAAGCGACTCAGGCTATGAGAGACGCCGTAGTGGAGGACTCCGGAAATTTCGACCACCTGGGGTTCTTTAACGTGCACTGACGGACTTTCGATATTTCAAGATTGCTGAGTGGCTATGGCATTCGGCTTTTGAGCCTCTATGGGGAGCTTTGACTTCGCGGGGTAGGGGGAATTTTAGTAGAGCAAAAATGTCTGCAATAAAATCAATCAATCAATAGATCGATTTGCTGATTGCGCCAAAAGTCAATCGATCAGCGAAAAGAACACTCAGATTGCTGTATCACGTGTCGAGTAAAAAAAAAAAGGCTATGAAATTCATCGTCAGATGAACGCACCCAATGTCGAAAATGGAATAATGTTATGGATGCAGGAGGGGGGGGGGGGGGGGGGGGGCATTAGGCGTTTTTCAGAGATTTTGCGCTAATTCGAATTATACAGTGAGAAGCAGAAGAACACAATGACAATATTAACGTGCACAGACTCAATTTTTTTTTATTGAGAGATAATAAATTTTCGATACCATAGCCACATGAAAACTCAATAGCCGAGAGCCCTTTCGCGAAAGAGTTTCATGGGATATTTCTTAAGAAATTTGTCGACCAAATCATGAACATCTACTAAAATGAAATCTGCCTCCCCCCCCCCTCATGTTACACTTTAAACACACTGGTAAATCGTTTTTTTAAAGTGCATAACTGTCGAAAGAATTATTGTCACGTAGCCGTTTAGGCCCGTAACTAAAAAGTTGGTTGTTAAGGGGGGTTGATCTAGCAGGCACAGGAGAACAGGTCCAGATTGTTGTTGTTGTTGTTGTCCAAATAACTTATGGCACATACCCACAGAGGGGGATCGGCCAAGAATTGGGTAGCAAAGAAATGTTTTTTTTTAATATACTTGCATAAAAAAAATGATTTGAGGGGTAGAGCAAAGGAAACAAAACGGGAAATAAGTGAAATATAAAATGAAAAGTGGTAACACTCACGGGAGATTGACACTACAATTGTAGAACAAGTGATGTTTAAATATTTAGCAAGGCAAACGATTTGAGTCCAGTAAAAAATTTTGCATGGCGGTAAACACAAACCTGTGACTGTGCCCAAGGATGGTGGCGCCAAATGATAACAATGTCGGGCTGCTTAAACTAAGGCCAAGCTGTTGCAATGGCCTTTCCATCATTTGTTTTCTCAGCGTAGTAAAGCGGCGGCAAAACAATAAAAAGTGATCTAATGTTTCTTGTTCACCGCAAAATGCGCAGACGGGAGACAGTGCCAAACCAGACCTTTAAAGATAGAAATTTAAAGGTGGGATACGGCATCGCAGCCTTGTTAGTGAAATCTCAAGTTGCCGTGAATGACATAATTTTCTATTCCAAGAATAATTTAGATGCAGGTAGTCATCAGATCTTAAAAGATGTCCATTTTTCATATTTAATAGGACGTTTCTTCGAAACCTCGCTGCGGTGATGTACGCGGTCGCCGGAAGAATATATAATACGGGGCCATTAAGGGACTCTTTTGCCAAATTGTCAGCATATTCATTTAAAGTCACATTGCTGTGGCCTGGGACCCATACCATATGTATAATTTTCAAATGTCTAGGGATCAGGGAGACAAAGGTTTTTACTATTGCAGAATCCACGGACGAAGAGAGAGATGAACACAAGGATAGAGAGTCGGAAATTACTGCCACTTCAGAAAAAGAGGAGTCTAATTTCCGTAAAGCGAGTACCACCGCCAGAAACTCCGCCTCAAAAATTGGGGTGAATTTCGGAAGCCGTACAGAAAAAGACCAGTCTAAATGTGAACAATATATACCCACACCCGCCTTTTCATTACTTTGAGATGCGTCAGTAGCTACAACTAAACTATCAGAAAGACTTCTTAAATGATCTTCTAATAATCCGTTTAGAATAACGGATGATAAGTTTTTAGCATTATTCGGGAATATGTCGTCAAAGACAATTTTAATAGATGAACCGATGGTTTGTATGGGTAGAATACTAGGAAGGGAAACATTTAAAGGGTCCAGCAAATTTTTGACCATAACAACCTGCGGGGTGTGAAATTTAGACCAATGGACACCGAAAAAGGAGGTTGGTTGACAGCAAAAAATAGACATAGATCGGTGAAACTCTGATTCATATATCCTTAAGTACGTCTGAACGGTTAGAATTTGTAATCTATATATCAAGGGTGGAATCCGGGCTTCAAGGTAGAGCACATTGTTGGCAACAAATTTTGGAAGTCCCAGACACAACCGAAGTGCTTCTCGCTCCAACAGAACAAGCGGTCGAATTTTATAAGTTGCTGATCCAGAAAACAAGACTGAACCGAACTCTAAAATTGGACGCACATACATAACATAAATCATTAAAAGGACATCTCTCCGCATTCCAGACCTGGGACGACTAATTCGGCGCAACATGCCCACGGCCCGAGCCCCTTTCGTAGCAATATGGTTAATGTGGGGCTGCCATGAATGATTATCATCATAAGTGACCCCTAAATACTTTAATGATTTAACCTGTGGTATTATTTGCTGCTGATACATTACAGACAGACTTACAGAATCTTTTATATTAAATACGAGGACTGCGCTTTTGTTGACATTTAATGTGAGACGCAAGCCACACAACCAATCCTCAATAGAGTTTAGGTACGTTTGCAAGTGGAGATAAAGTGATTGAATATCCGATGCAGTTGCAAAAAACGCAATATCATCCGCATATACGTAAGTGCGAACGTCATGATTAACTGGTATTGAGCTGAGTAGTATGTTGAAAAGGACTGGTGAAAGGACTGCTCCTTGCGGCACTCCCCTGGCTTGCTTATATCTGCCAGAATGGACGCCATTTAATGCACAGTAAAACTCTCGGTTTTGGAGGAATTCAGATATCCAGGCTACTAAATAATGTGAAAACTGATGAGATTTTAATTTTTGCAATAGAATGCTATGCTCAACGCTATCATAGGCCTTGGCTATATCTAGCGTTATCAAGGCAGCGTGCATTTTTTGGCGCCGCGCTAAGAGAACTCGACTCTCGAGATCAGCATGCGCATTCCAGATAGAACACTTTTGACGGAAACCAATTTGGCAAGGGCTGAGGATATTTTCTTTATTCATGAATTCCGAAACACGTATAGGTATGACTCTTTCAATTAATTTTACAATGTTTGATGTTAATGCAATTGGTCTAATATTATCAATGGACAAGGCACCGCCTTTATTCTTAAGTAAAGGAATTATTTTGGCAAGTTTCCATTCTGGGTGTATCCAAGCAAGTTTGATGGAATAATTTACTAGCTCTAATAACGTCTGAGGTGACTCGTCAAAAAGAATTTTTAACATTTTTGAAGTTACTTTATCAGGACCGGGAGCAGCGGCTGGTAATCTCATCACTATAGGAGAAAGCTCAGAAACGGAAATTTGAGGATCATAATTAACTGGTTCCATTGGCGTTACAGATATCGAGCCCGAAGGAAGTGCAGACGAGAAACGCTTCTCCAGTCCTTTGGCAATTGTTTCAATTGTGTCTATTGCTTCATGTGGAGACAAAATAAAGGAATGTAGATTTTGTGCTTGCGGAATCTTTTTCCGCGAGCGTAAAAAACCAAAAAGAGCAGTTCGATTGCCAGATTTAGAGAGGAAATCAAAATGCTTAGCATCATACTCGTCCTTCGCTTTTGCAACTGTACGTTTAAAAGTAGCTGCAATGAACTTGTAATCCTGCCAGTTTTTCGGGCACTGGTTGTGGAGAAGCTTTTTCCATGCCGCCTTTCTACGTCTGTAATCTCAGGAACAATCAGCATTCCACCAAACAGCTGAAGTATTCCCCTTTGAGCTCCGTACCAAGATCTGAGACTTCTTACGGCAATCCTCAATCACCGAGCATAAGCGTTTTGATTTTTGTTCCTCATCCGTGTTAGTCAATGACTCAAGATTAGAGCGTAATGTTGACTGAAAGTTATTATAGTTGATAAATGACTTCAACTGAGAAGTCGCTGGAGTTACAGCGTGATTAACCTCAAACGCAATCGGTATGTGGTCACTAGAGGTGCCACAATCAAGTGTCGACCAATTATTAACGAAGAGATTGGGAGAGGTAAAAGTTAAATCTAACACAGATTGACTGTGTTTTCTTATAAAAGTGGCCGAACCCGAATTTCTACAGGAAAAGTTATTATTTGTTATCCAATCCCAAAGACGCTTGCCACAACTATCTGTCTTGTAGCCCCATGACACATGATGCGAATTAAAATCACCAGCCAGAAGAACTGAGTTTCGACAATTAACTAATAGCAGATCTAGAGGTTTTGTATCTTGTACACCGCTAGGGAAATAAGCATTCACTAAGGAAAATGGACAGTGCCCTGGAATTTCAAACTCTAGGGCCAATAACTCACAATCTATAGAAGATAACTGGAAAGAAATCTTAGCCCTGTGACAGAATTTTGTACAGACAAATATAATTAAACCTCCTCCTTTTGATTGGCGATCTTGTCGGAATGAATGATAATTTTGTAAATAGAAATGCTTTTCGGCTGTTAGCCAAGTTTCTTGCAAAATAATTATGTGTGGATTATATTGAGAAGAAATGTAAACTAAATCTGTTGAAGCTGTTAGAATTGAACGACAGTTCCACTGGATAACTCTCAGTGCCCCTATGATTGTGAAATCTTGGCAGCCGCAACTGCCTGCCCCAAAATATTATCCTTTGGCTTTAATGTATGCTGATGTTTCTTTGATTTTGGTTGGGACCGCGGAGAAGAATGATTGGACATGGGAGACCCACACCGTTTTAGAATTCTTACATCTGATTCTACCATCTCTGCGTCATTAATGTTTTCATCGTCGTCTGGGGGAGCAGCCCTGTTAGGCGAAGCAACAGTAGTGCTTTCAAGCAGTTGAGAGCTTTCAGAGGGCATATTTGCTATGAAAGGGGCTGTTCCTGATTGCAGGGCTTGCGTTAGCTGAACTGCCAGAACGTTAGAAAAACACTCTGTGACAGTAGCAACTATTCGGTCGACCATTTTAGTCATTGATGCTTCCACTGCAGTCATTATCGCCTTTGAGATTGATGCATCCAGAGGCACACCTGATCGGGCTGACACACCTGCATAACCGTGTAATCGTTCCTTAACTTCTGTTACAGCGTCACGACGCGAACAGCGTTTTCTATCTATTACCTCTAGAATTTGCAGCTCCTGTTTTTGAGATGGACACTCCAAGGAGTTTGCAGCGTGGGCTCCACCGCAAAGGCGGCATTTGTCGTGTTGTTGTGAACATGATGACGAATGATGACCATCGCCACATTTGGAACACCGCACGGAGGACTTACAACCACGTGCACTGTGACCATATCGCCAGCAATTAGTGCACTGCAGTGGCTTAGATTCAAGAGGATCCACACGGAAGATCAATGGCCATGCTTTTATCTCTGACGGGCATGAAGTTCCCGCAAATGTGGCAATCACCGACTCTGTTGGTACCCGCGTATTATTAACCTCCCGGCTGCAACGATACACCGCTACCACACCAGCCGCAGAAAGAAGGTCGAGGGTCTCAGCTGGAGTTAAAGAGTCTACTCCTCGGTCTAATCCCTTTGTGCATGCAAGATGAGTTGGGATAAAGCTGCTCACCTGAAGCGATCCAAATGAATTGCATTTAAGCAGATCCTTCACGCAATTGAGGTCTGGAGATCGGCACAGTATCCCGCCACGCCCAAACTGCCTCACTTCTGTGATCGAGTCATACAGGGTAGAGGCTGCCTGGAGAGCAGCTCGAACAGTCCCAGGGTTATTCATTTTAATAAATCCGCCATCCTTGGGCACCAGCGCCACAGGAATGTTTGGAACGCCAGATCGTTGGAACGTTTCCAGAGGTAGGTCGTGAGGAGTAATGAAAGCCGACCAGGGGGAGCGCCCCTGGCCGGGAGACTGCGTAGACATCACTTTACAGTTACAATCTCTCTGCGAGCGTTATCAACACGGTGAAAAGCGCAAATGCGCAGGGGAAAACAGAAAAAGAGGACTAGCCGCCCAATACTTAGCCGATTCACGCCTTCTGCTCGTAGCGGTGCCCTAATGGCGGTGCTGAGAGACACAGGACGAGAAGACACAGACCCTTTCTGACACAGCTGCTTTCTGAGAGCTCTTACGAAAGGTCTGGCACGCGTATATGAAGTATCTGTGACCCCTCAAGATACATTCTATTCAGACAGGAACGTGTGAGCACCGAGAGACAGCAGCAAACTTCAGCCTCTTCGAATCGAACGCCACGAGGCCACTTCTTCAAGTCCGCGCACGAGACTCGCGATGAGCAGCCGCCTAGCGGCTGCTGTTGCACACGCTACATTACCCCACTCTTTTAAAAAAATAAACGTCAACTTGATGAATTTGAAAGCAGAGAGAGAAAAATTAAAGCAAGAAACATGCGATAGGGGGTGCGCTAAGTTTCTCGCGAAAAGTACGGCTTCATGCGCACGACGTGAACAACCTCGGGTTTCTGCTGGCGACGAGTAGTCGAAAGGCCATCCAAAAGCACTTCGTACGTGACGTCACTCAGCTTACAAATCACTTTGTATGGGCCAAAGTACCGCTTCAGAAGTTTCTCAGATAGTCGACGACGGCGGATGGGAGTCCAGAGCCACACTCTGTCGCCCGGTTCGAAAGTCACTAAACGGTGGCGGTGATCGTAACGCTGGGCGTCTCGACCTTTCTGGTTCCGGATGCGTGCCCTCGCCAGCTGTCGCGCTTCTTTTGCGCGTTGCGTAAACTCCTCGGCGCCAACTTTGAGGTCACGGCCGTCACGGGGTAACATGGCTTCCAGCATTGTCGAAACTTCGCGGCCATACAATAGGGAGAACGGCGTCATTTGTGTTGTTTCCTGCTGCGCCGTGTTATACGCAAACGTGATGTACGGCAAGACGTCATCCCAAGACCGATGTTCAACATCCACGAACATGGACATTATGTCGGCGAGAGTTTTGTTCAGACGTTCTGTCAAGCCACTAGTTTGTGGATGGTAAGCGGTTGACCTGCGATGGGTAGGGCCGCTCAGGTGCATGACAGATTCCAGTAGCTTGTCAGTGAAAGCAGTGCCTTGGTCCGTTATTATAACTGTTGGGGCGCCGTACCTCAGGACGATGCGTTTGATGAAAAATTTCTCTGCCTCGATTGCCGTACCGCGTTGGAGGGCCTTCGTTTCAGCGTAACGCGTGAGGTAATCTGTAGCGACAATTATCCACCTGTTGCCCGAATCAGAATTTGGAAAAGGACCCAACAGATCCATGCCAACTTGTTCAAATGGGTATCTTGGCACTTGAACAGGACGAAGTAAACCGTCCGGTTTCACAGGCGGTGTTTTCCGTCGCTGGCAATCATGGTATGTTCGCACGTAATGTCGTACTGTGGCCGCAAGGTTTGACCAGTAATAACTCTTCTTAATTCGGGCCAGTAATTAACCAGCACCTCCACCAGTGTCACGTAGCCGTTTAGGCCCGTAACCAGAAGGTTGGTTGTTAAGGTAGGTTGATCTAGCAGGCACAGGAGAACAGGTCCAGAGCACTGAGAGACAGCAGCAAACTTCAGCCTCTTCGAATCGAACGCCACGAGGCCACTTCAAGTCCGCGCACGAGACTCGCGATGAGCAGCCGCCTAGAGGCTGCTGTTGCACACACTGCAATATAAAAAGGAAAGGAACAAAGGTTGACGGAGAGCCTCAGTTTGGAAGCCCAGCCAACCTTTCGACAAAGGCACTTGTCATCGTCTGGGTAGCGCAATCATCAGTGGATGATTTGTATGCGGTTTTGCTTTCGAACAAGAAAAGCGAAGGAGGGAAGTGGAAGAGAAGCAGGGCAAATAATAACTGTTTACTTGGGTATGAATTTCGGGTATCAGCCTTAATGAGCCCGCTTAATACGGTTTCACCTGTTACACAAGTTAGCCTAATCAAACCACTCAAACAAAATGAGCTTACTTTGAATAAAGGGTCTTTAACAATGACATTTTCACTGCCACTGTTTTGTAATCACTTCGAATAATTCTGAGCTATTACCACCTTATCCCTGATCGTGTTCCCCCGAGACTTGGCATTCTCCGCATTAAATCAGTAAACTCCTGTAAATAAAAGGAATGATATGCATTACTTATACATATCACATGAGTAAAAAAACTGCTTTGCCGTGTCTCTTGCAGCACAGGGTTGTAGTACTGCCAAACATTGCATGTTTGTAATTTCGGTACTCCGTAACACTGTTAAGCAACAACCTGAATGAGTGTTCTGGCAATGTAACAGAAGGGTGCAGGATGCTTGAAGAGTGATTGAAAGAAACTAAACTTGACTCTCTTGAGGCCAAGGCATTTACGTTTAGAATTTTCGCCGTCTATTTTGCGTTTCCGTCTGCGACAAAAAGCCCTAATCAAAATCATGCGTGGATATACAGCTTATATAGAAACTAGAATTGGTCGTTTTCTGTCGTTCACATTTGGCCTTTGAGGCAAAGCAGGGCTCACAGAGTAAATGCATGATTTTGCATGATAAAATGGTAAATGCATGATAAAATAATTTGTTCTAGTTAGCCAAGTGAAGACTTACATATTCGGCAATGCGGAGTACGAAAACATGCTCTTGCTCACTTTCACAAGTTCGTCGCCATATAGGCGTCCGATTTCACACATTCATTCGACTCTCGCTTATCAGTTTTTCTGCTGAACGAAAGCTCTGCGGACGAGAACCGGCGTATTCAGTATGGTATGGCAAGCTCTGCGGCTTTCCAAGAAGTCTACTGGCATCGAGCTGCTAGCCGCATTCCCAAGCGCCCGAAGTACACCCAGTGGTGAAACGTTCAAAGTGTGCTGCCCATAAGAACGATCGCTTCCTAGTATCCGCTGGAGAGACTGCCATGGCATTCAAGTCCCGTCCGCGTGCGAAAGTGCCTTATCGTTGGGGTGCAGCCGCAAAATGGACCGACTCCGTTCTTTGGTGTTCGTAATGCATCGAAAGTTGTGCAGGGAAGTTTGGCTATTGTTGGTGACGTACAGCTATCTTTTTGTCCTCTACTTGTTTGCTCAGAGAGATCGTGCCACACACTCTTTCCGCTGCGATCGTATTCTATTTCCCATATTCGGCTTGTAATAACAGCACTACTTGTATTGCAGGGAAAGTGTTTGCCTTCTGTATGTCGCTTGTATTTAGGGCGTTAGCTTTTGGAAGAAAACATAAGTATAGGGTATTCTGAGAGTGCTGGCCGCCGGTGTGTCATCTACTACAACATATTTATACGGCTGCTTATAGAAGAGTTGCTCTGAAGTGGCTGTGTAGAAGGGTGCACATAATGGTATAGAATGACTCGCTCTTAGAAATTTGCGTTTTCATAGCCAGTGGGTGTCATCAGTACTTACCGGCGCTTAACATAGTGGACATAGACATATCTCACGGATCATTTTGCGCTGGATGTGTTGATTCTTTTTCGGTATTGATCCTAGTCCCCATTGTGGCGATCAACCCTAAGCGCACATCCCTATGTATTGCTCGGCAGTTTGCTCATTCTGTCTCATGCTCGAGTAACATCAAATAGCAGCAACCGGCTGCGCCCCTTCAGCATGCACCACGAAGTATGGAGGAACGACAGATATTTTTCGGTTCGCGCTTGAACAATGCGGTTTTTCTTCGAGAAAGGAAAGATTTGGGCCAGTTGGTCCGGCATTGTTGTTCGGATAGGGCTTCAAACGGGACGGAGACGAGAAGTGAACAGGAAGGAGGTACGAGTGGTTGAAGCTACTTTGCTATAAATGGCAGCGAGGGACAGAAGAAAGCGACTCGTTCGTCCGCGGAGTTCCTTTGGAATCACCGAGGGTGGGCTTCCTGAAGAAAGGCCGACAAGTATCAGCTGAGAAGGTACCTGTTTTCTGCTTGTCTGGAGCTTCGTTCACTGGAGAGGCGCAAGGGTTGCTCAAACGAGGCCGAAATTTTGTTCAAATGCAGCAGTCGTCGGTAAGCATAGAAAACTCGCGGTATTGTGGTGGCTTGCGAACAAGGCACCCAAAGAAGAGCGTCAGCGCTGAAACTTAGACGACGTAGGTGTATTAATGGGGTGTTTTCTTCGCAAATCGCGCTACCAGTCCGCTTTAAACAAAGTCGCTGATGGTTGATGGATACTGACACGAACTTACATTGCTCATGTGACAAGGAAGGCGGGTTCGCTGTCTTCCTCGGCAGTGTGTTTCACGAAACGACCTTGGAGGCTGTTTCTAAGAAATTCAAGAAGACGTGGTTAAAACCATCTAACCAGGCTACTTCAACCTCACTCAAGAGTTTAACCTTCAAGAACCAAGTGCAGATTATTAACGCAGATGCCGTGGCTAAAACAAATTACAACTCCTCCTGTCCACTTCTCGTCTCTGTCCTATTTGAAATCGCAGTTGCTATACCCAACAACAATGGCTGCTTTTTCTGGAGGTCTGGTTGTAGGCCACGTTTTCTTTTTTCTTTTGTGCAAGTGAACTGCCATCTAATGAGCTGGAAAACGGTCTTTGACAGTAAAAACGCCCGGTTTTGAAGTTGAAATCGCTTTTCACTTTTAGTCCTCGCCATTGTCCTCACACAGCGATTTGCGCCGTTTAAGCAAAGGTAAAAAAAAAAAAAAAACGTGCATGAAAACAGATTGTACGATGGGGCGGCAGAATTGAAAGCGTCTCTCTTTATAATTATATGAGCGCTCTGAACGTAATTCTATGCATTTTTCGGCATGATCAGTGCAGTCGTTCGAGATGTTACGAAATGTGAAGATAATACTAGTACTCCATGATTTCCATGTCCATCCAATAAAAACAGTAAAGTCTTTCAGAAGATCCGTATCTTGCGGATGTCGAATGGCCCGCGCTACTGCATCGGAAGACGTTGGAGAGGAGAAAGCACTGCGAACATACGGCCACAATTCCTGGTGCAGAAGGTAGCGTCATCAGGTTACTTAGCAGGGCAATGTCATCAGCGAATCGCAGATTACTGAAGTATTCTCCATCAACCCTTATCCCTAACTGCTCCCATTCAAAGTCCCTGAATACTTCCTCTTAGCAAGCTGTGAATTGTACTGGGGAGATCGTGTCTCCTAGCCTAACACTTTCCTTTATGGGAATTTTGTTACTTTTTTTTAAGCAGAACTATGGTTGCTGAGCAGCTACTATATATACCTTCCAGTACTTTCACATACGGCTCGTCTACACACGTACGACATACGTCGTGCGTACTTGTGCACGTGATATCGTATTAAATATGTGACGCAACAGTTCTTTGTGTAGCTTTTAAGATGGAGTCACAGAATTTCTGTTCCCATTCAGTATTCATCGACAGCGCATGATGGAGGCTTTTTTTTCATGATAGTGATTCAAACCGAATACATATATGTGCCTCCAGTGGTATGGCATTGACTGTAAGGGTAGGTTTCCACCAAAAACGGAGACAAGAACTTCGCCTTCCTTTCCCCAAAAACCAACTTAAACCCACCGCGGTATTGCCCCACTGGGGTGGTGCAGTGGTAAGACGCCCGACTACTGTGCCGGAGTACCCGGGTTCGATCCCGACCTCGGCGGCTGCGTTTCGATGGAGGCGAAACGGAGAGGCGTCCGTCTTTTATGCGATGCCAATGTACGTTAAAGATCCCCAGGTGGTCGAAATTACTCCGTATCCCTGCACTACGGCGCCTCTCTCTCTCTTTCCTATTCCACTCCCGACTCCCGGTGTTTTCGGTGCGATTGGGGTGTCCTCGAGGAAGTGTGAGAAATATTGTGCTTTTGCATTCCTTTGACCCAATAATACAAGGAAAGTAATAGAGAAATGTGGATTAACAAAGTGGTGTTAAAGGTGCTATCACGTCTTCTCTGAAGTCCTCCTATTTACTTATTTCACGAGACAGCTCACCGCAGCCAACACATAGAATATGCTGCGCACTTTTAGAGTGCACATTTTGAGCCGATTTATGAAGCCGTATTTATGAGCACGGCACAATATATTCATGGCTCTAAAGATTGCTAAAATTGTTCAAAGTGTACGTACACCGGACTATTACACTGCTAAGTATGGCCACTTCACTAGCAACACGACGATTTCATTGAGAGCCCTCCCTATAAATTTACCAGTTATGTCGTGTTGTTTCAGGCATTACTGAAATGAAAATAAAACTCATATGTGCACTCATAAAGCGCGTGGGACCAAGAAGCGAAAATAGAAAAATAAGTAAAATTCTATACCGTACGTATGGGAACTCAGCAGCTTTGAAAAAGCGCCGTCTATTGCTCGAGGCGACGGTGCGATGCCAGTCTATGAAGCTTCCGTCTAGTCCCCTAACTCATTTATTTTCCGCAGTTTTCAGCGCATGAAACCATGGTCGAGAAAATTGAAAGTCTATGTGAATTTCATTTGCTGTACAGCATCGCTATATTAGCAGTTTTCCTTCCCTCCTATCCTCTTTCGCTCAAAGCTATTATATTATTTTCTGCAGCGGGTGACATCAATCAAAAAAGACAACTGCTCTAAGGAGAACAGATTGTCAAAGAAAAACTTTCCAACATTTTATTACAAAACTACGCCTGAATTCCTGCGCACAACTACTTATTCAAAAGGTTGAACCTCTCTCGTTAGATCATGCACATACGGCTTATTGATTTCGTTCTTCATAGCAAACAGTGGAGTCAGGTAAGCACTCGTAATCCGTCTCTTAAATCTATGGAAATATCTATGTGCATGACGAAAACATTTTTTTTTCACAGAGCAAAATTATATTGTCGCCAACATCCTGCGCACACTTAGTGGTTTTTCAAAACATGTAATTCGTGTTTATAGGGCGTTTCATTCGCAATTGCAGTGCCACAAATGGCAGGCATGGGAAAATAGTTGGGCATTTACAAGCATGCATATTACCGGCATATATCAAGGGAACATTATACACGTATGCGCGTGCACTCTTTTGGGCGTGGAGAGGTCGACACGCTATTTGTGTGCAAGCTAGAGATTTGCGTGCGTATCGTATGTAAGGGCTTTTTGTTCGCGACGCTACTAGAGTATTTCAGAGACCTGTTTCGGAAGTTTATTTTTCATAAAAATGTTCATAAATAGCTTACATGGTGCCTATTTTGCTTGAATTCTGAGTTCTGAGGACGAGTTTACATCACCTTCATCAGAAATGTCCACCGACAATGCTTTTGAACGTTGCATAAAACATTCAAATAGCAAGCTGGAAGCTTTCCTCTACAGTCCGTGCGCGGTTACTACCGTAGCCTTGGGGAGCGAACTTATTTGAGGGTTTCAGAAAGGCTCCGAGTTTTGTTCTTTCTTGTGCAAGTCTAGAGTTTTCCCTAAGACAGGCGCTTATGCATATGTTGCGCAGTGAACAGGAAGGCTGATATGCAGATTGTCAGAGAGCTTACCATTGGACGCCCAGGTATAAACAAGGCTGAGATTTATTTCATAACGAATAGATTTGCATAAAAACGTGATGAGAGTTTCTTCGGCATGAAGGCTCCTAAGATACAAAAAAACAAAAACAAAAACAAAAATGTACGAAGGAGTCATGTTGCAACGCTAGCATATTTTCACAAAGTGAATAGTGATTACACATTGCTAACACTGCTGCCAGAATCTCCCCGTTCACTGCACGTGTGCTGCTGTGCATATTTTTTTTTTTCCGAGGAGAGTAAACGCTTCACTTAGCCTAATTGCGAAAACACAGTGCTGTTTTATCATATTTTCACTCAAGTATCATTCTATCGGTTATACCAGAAAAAGCTTTGTCCCAGAAGCATAGTGCTTGTTTTCATTCATGTACAGCTAGAAGCAAAATGAAAGGGAACACGGAAGCGCGTGGCCTCTGTGTTTTCAAATGCTCTGTCAATATCTGGTGATAAAAATCAGTTGTAAAGATGCATCCAAAGTAAGCTTGGTCGGGTGCTCTTTCCGAGCATACCCTTGGTGCCATCCATTCGCATCTTATATTAGTGATAGCGCTTTGCAAAGCGTACAGGCCACGCGCTCCCGTGTTCCCTTTCATATTGACTACAGCTGTACGTAGCAAATAGGACCTTTTCCTTTAAATTGCATACAGGAACACTACCAGTGAAGAAATTCTTGAGAAAAAGAGATTCCTTTTTTTTTCCTTTTTTTTTTTTACCGTGGGGGACGCATTGTCTAATGTGCAATAAATCTGAAACAATATACCATATTTTTTTACGTATTGGGAAGGGGTTTATTTGTGACATATACTGCAACGGACTATAAGAAGGATTTTCCACTAGACACGCACGGCACTCGATATTTAAGTACTGCTAATAAGGATGGGGTTCCGTTTGATGTAATTATGCTTAGGGCCTGCACTGTATATGGCGCTACAGAATGGCAGGCTATAAATTGTGACAGGGATGCGAAACCTGCTGCTAATTATTTTCGAGACAGTGTGCACTGGTTTATCGTCATACGAAAAGCGACTGCAGGACCTCCCGACTGGCTCTCAAGAGTAGAGCGTTTGTTGTCGTTGCGGATGCTTTAATGTCACGAAGTCAGGCTAACGCCGGCAGGCCGTAATGCCCCTAATGTACACAGCGATATGCTCTTCATGTTATGATTGCTGTTGCTTTTTGTAAAATATTGCGTGTCAAAACCAGGCAATAAAAAAATAAAAGGGCCGGCGTAGAGTAGGGATTTGCGAATTCGGCTGGGGATAGAAAGGACGGTGGTTCAATTCGCGATGGAGACGACAGAATATTGCCAGTGCGAAGGACGTTTTCTGATCACATTTTCTGTGCTTTTTGTGCTTTCGCCTTGATAACTAGGAATTTGCAAAAAGTGCGAAAAAATATTGTCACGTTTGATAATATTGAGAAGGACGACCGCTATACACAAAGAGCGGAATAAAAGATTGACAGTCATTCTACACCACAAATGAGCAATCTTTTTTTATAAATTAAAGGAAAAAAAGATGATTAAAGAGACATGAACGAGGTGTTTTGAGTCCCTGGACGGACGTGATGGCTTTGTGACGGTCACAGTGCTGGGTCACATTTTTCAACCTGAGAGTTTCTGAACACGTATTCATGCTGAGGAGAGGGGTGAAAAAGACAACAATGCAGCAGGCAGTTTGAACCAAAGTATTTATTCCTTAGCTGTGACTACCTGTATCATGGCCTACGCGATGAGGAGCGGCACGAAGGCCATGGCCTGTACAAAGGGTGGTCGCTGGGGGCGGGGGATCCTCAGTTCGCAGGTGGAGCAAAGTTTTCGACAAGTGGACTTGTCTTCTGGCTATTGTTTTCAGTTTTAATCTGCTTCTGTGCTCCCGGTAAAATACTGGAAGTGTGGGGGCGCATATCACGAATAATGTAGAACTCGAGCTCTCAGGAGAAAACTCGGAAAAAAAAGAAACTGGATATAAATTAGATGGTTCCAAAAACAGAAAATGCAGTCTACTAAAGAATTCCACCATCGCCACCACGGCCATCCGAAGTTCGCTCTAATTACGGTTTCGAGGAACAAAGGTCATCGGTGCGAATCCGTGACTCATGTTAGGTCTTATCTCGACTAGTAATTTTGTACTTAATATCGTACCGAACTGTTTAGCATACTCCGGACCCTCTGCGTCAAACAGGGGGGTCACAATATTTACAGCAATGGTAGCTTTAAGTGGCCCAATGCGTATAAGTGGCATATAGCGAGCTGGCATGAAGCGATGCATGCTGGGTAACCCGCCACGTTGTTGCTGACAGCAAACGGTGGGCAGCGCCGCAAGGCTGAACTGACCGAGTGCCTTGTCGTTTTCGACGGTCCACCGAGAAAACACGCGGTTCTTCGTGCGCTGTCCTTACGTGCGTTCAAGATGTCAATAGATTCCCGAGGAACGTATGCGTCGACGCTGTGCCCGAAAGATCGGGTGCGCTATGTGGAAATACAAATCAGTACGGCGTGGATCTGTTCAATCTACGTGCGGACGACAGACTGCATTATGCGTCTGGACCTGTGGCCACCCGTCCACATCGCCAACGTTCATGATTTCTAGTTCTGGCGATTAGTTTGATACTTTCCCGGATTGGCGTCGATCTCCCGTCTGTTGGTCCGTGCGAGCCATTCGCGTCGGCGTCGCTCAGAGGGATCCTTTGCCTTCTCGCGCTCACGGAGACGTATTTGTGGAATTGTGAAGGACCCGCAGTCGGCCTGTCCGATCGCTCCAGAATCGTCTGTGCGCATTACGCGAGCATTTAGGCGAGGCTGTGTGGCAGTAGTGCGTGCTGCATCGTATGCTGCCAACGACTGCAGTATGGCGGATTACCCAGCATGCATCGCTTCATGCAAGCTTCCTATATATATAGCGGAACAACAGCGTAGAGGGCAAGTGCTGGCTTGCCGGCCGCGCGCGCGCAAGAGGGAACCGATGGTCACGTCACAACAAGGCCACCTACTCACGTGATTACATAATGTAGTTACATAATGTAGCAACACAGCTACCCATGATAACCATCTAATTACGTGATGACATCACAACATGGCTACTATAGACAGATGATATACGTGATGACGTCAAACGGTAGCTATCCATGGTGGCTACCCTTGTTATGGTACAACATGGCTACCCTAGTAACGTGCTATAAATGCCAAAATTACGTGATGAATTCACACGTGAAGTGACCTGGTGGCTAAAACGTCAACGTTTAGACTAAAATGCAGTGGCAGTTTGATCACGTGATGTATCGGAAAGACGGACAGATTCAAAATGTGCGAACGAAAGTAATAAGAGCTTACGCTCTTAAAAATACTGGCTAAGCATGGACTGCAGAAGGATGAAAACAATACTGAAGGCATTGGAAGGAGGTCCGAATGACGAGGAAATTGAAGCAGGTATAAATAGAAGGAGGAAGAAACAGTGAAAGAAAGTGATGAAGAATATATGGTAGGGAAGAAATAGGAATGGAGGTAGGCAAGAAAGAAGCTAAAGATAAACAACAAAACAGGCGCACTGTTGTGTTTATCGCTCACATTGGTGACGCATCGGCGTGCCGAAAAGGAGCGTGCCTGTCGTCGATTTCCAATACGGATTCCTTGAGCCATGACGAGAATTGTGTGCACAACATCCTCTGCAAGCACGCAGAGGAAAAGGAAGTACGAATGCGACCGAGGAGAAAGCACTTTTCCAGATTACGCCTTCCCCGCGAACCAAAATGGCACCGTGCACGTACAGTCAATGTTTGTTTGATGACTCTCACCTTCCTGACTCCTTCCCTTTCTGCCGTCTTTATCAGCGACTCACATTCGGTCTCGCTGCGATTCGCTTTTCTATGCCATCGTGACGTTCGTGGTCGTGAGTTTTCCTCTTCCCGGCATTGGTGCTGTAGACTCCGGCAACTTTTCCGGCATAGTTGTGCAGTTAGAGCTCGCCTGACTGTAATTCTCAGCTCTGAATAGGATTTTTTGTATTCCATGCTATTTGGTTGAACTGGCATTAAAGATTTATGGCGAATGTTTTCCGCAACTCACAAAAACGACGGTATGTCAAGAAAAGCAACTGCAAATAGCAGCGGCACAAAAGGAATGCTGTGGCACTGCTGTCTCTCACGCTGTGCCGATTATTTGCATATATGAGGATGCTCATATTGCTAGTTTTGTCAATAAAAATAAATATAATATCTTGATTTACAGCGTTCTGCACAATACATACATTACAATAATTCCATGGGCAACCCGAGCTCAATAAGTTCAGACAGCTGCTACAACAGTTTAGAAGTGAAGCCTTTTTTCAAGCTGAAAGCAATCTTTCCTGGACGGTCACCTCTTGAGGGTTTTGGTTACATAAAGAAAATCGTCACGAGGCGAAACATCTTATGCCCTGTCTTCCACATGCTACCCAAACTCTGCAGATTAAAATAACACAGATAAAGATGAGTTTATAGGGCTCGACGTCGCATGATATTCGAAAAAGAACACCGCGGATCTTGGGACACGGTAGTGGGTCGTTCACAATCACGAATTCGGCGCGCAGCTTACTTGTTTACATGTTTGCAATTCGCTCTCCATGTTTTTGAAGATCCTGGAAAGGGTTTAAATTATTTGGGGCACATAAAAAATCTCTGGGCGTTTCATTTTCTTTTTTTCTGTCAACTTTCGTATATATATATATATATATATATATATATATATATATATATATATATATATATATATATATATATATATATATATATATATATATATATATATATAAGATGTGGCGATGTCCGATGTGCCTCAGATCAGCGAAACCACCTCCTGTTTCTTCAGAAAACATGGGGTGCACATTGCACACGTTCCAACAAGTAGCCTCGGAGTCAACGTTTATACGCCACTGGTATAAAGAGCACCAGCTAATGTTAAAAAAAAGCACGCATCAAAGAATGCAATAGCTGAGCACATGTCCATCGGCCATGAGATAGGCTGAGATGATGTAGGGATCCTGGAAACTTAAATAAACACTTCAGCAAGACCACATTTGGAGTACATAATCATCCAGGCGACAGCCAACACGCTGAACAGAAATAGGGACACGCTTCATCATATATACGGGAAAAGATTACAGAAGGTCCTAAAGCGTATAGCTAGTATGCACCTACGTCACGGTGGCGGCCATATAGTGCTACATGAAGCAGGGCGAAAGGCTACAGGTATATCTAATCGGCTTATCGTTACCTGCTTCGACTTGCACTGCTGGAGCGGTGCTGTGCACCACCACTCTTGACGTCTCTTGAATACCTATTGTAGGGTAGTTCTGTTTTTCCCAGACCGAGATGTTCTTTTGTCTTTTTTGACTTAATCTGTGACCCAATATTTGTATGTGTGCAATCAACCCTGCAAACAAAAATTGATGCCCATTTAGCTTAGTTTATGAAATGCAAAGTGCGTGTGCAAGCACATTGCGTTTTATTTCGAGGCTAGGGTATCAAGGTCACGCTTAAGGTAAAAATATTCAAAATCGATGATTGGGAACTTTATTTTTAGGCCAATGCCAACATTTGGGATTACTTAGCGAGCCTTAGAGACCAGTGCAATAATGACTTATCCTGGATTCGTTGTGCACATACGTAAGCTGACGAAAACGACGACATGCAATGCACAGCGCGAGAAAAAAGCAAAACTCGTTCGGTGTTCAGCTGTGGCGAGGACGTCGAAGATGCCGCTTCTGATGGTCGCGTTTCTCGATCTTCTTCAATTCAAATGTTCAGTCGGCCTCAGAATAAGGCACTGCTCAGGTTTTCCCCTGCAGTAACGACTACCTGATCGCCCTACCTCGTGTTCTTAGCGGGTAAGCTGTTGCCTGACTGTTTTCGTTCATGCGGAAGTTGCCAGGCGCGTCTGCCAGGCTCAAGCCTTCCCAGGTTCTCTACAGAATGTGTTGGATGTAAGTAGCATTAATAAGGGCAATTGAAAAATTTCAAATTCATCGTGTGTATATAGTCTTTAACTTTGGTCATCTGTTGAGAAGAGAGGAGTCGCTGGAGAAAGATTTGATGTTGGGAAAGGTTGAGGGTCGCCGGAGAAGGGGTAGGCAGCGAACGCGATGGTTAGATGGCAGCCTCGAGGCACTGCAGATGAAGTTATGTGATGTTAGGTAGATAGTGAGAGACAGGAAAGCGTGGCGTGACATGGTCCATAGGGTCACGAAGAGTCGGACACGACTGAACGACTGAACTGAACTGATATAGTCTTTAAAGGGGCAGAATCCAAGGCAAATCTTTTTCACGCTGAAATCTATTGCTTTAAAGCCGCCGGCCGCCACTTTGTTGCTCTAAACACTTAGCAGAAAGAGGTGAAACTGAATCTACTGTGGCTTCCGGAGTGACTGGAGGGCGCCTTCATATGCAGGGAACTTCAAGCAAATGGAGAGTCAAAACGTGATGCAATATGAGGGAGTAACATTGATCACAGCAAAAAATTGGAATGTGTCAGGCATGGAGCGAATGAGAACGCTTAATTGAGAGGATGTCTCATGCCGAAGGATTCGGCGTTAGTGTGGTTTGATTTATGTTGTTTACCATCCTAATGGGACTTAGGTTATAGAGACACCGTAATGGAATTTCGATCGCTTGCGGTTCTTCAACGTACACTGACATCACACAGCATACAGGCACTTTGCTTTTCCCCTCCATCGAAACACGGCCGCCGCGGTCGGGATTCGATCCTGTATCATTGGGAATAGTTGTCGAGCGCCCTAACCACTCTACTACCAGCACGGCGAGGCTTCGGCATCATTGATATTCTACGTCAGTTAACCATGTGAGGAGTTCAGAGCATTGTTCTCGTCCCTGGCAGGTCCCCTGTGTCTTCAGGACAACCGCGTTGTCCGCATTTGCCGGCACTGCCTTGTGCCGCACTGCGAGTATTGTCGGCGCTTTGGTCACATAGCATAGAAGTGCGTCGTGATTTATGCAGACAAGCTGCGGCATCGCGTGGGGCCACCTGCCAACGTGTTACAGGAGCTCATTATGGACGCCACGGGTATACTCGATGCGGCTGGTCACCTTCCAGCCGCCATTGTGATCTAGACGTCCAGTGCCAATTGCTTGTGCGGAACAAAGTGCTGTCCTAGAACCTAAAGAAATAGCCAAAAACAATGCCGAGGACCTTGGGTGCGAGTGGTCGAGTCTGGCGTCTGGAAAGGAACCCGCAACCAACCATAATGGCGCTACGGGCACTGCGCCAGACACTCTGACCTCTGCAGCCACTGCTCGGATCAGCTTGCGGGTCAGAACTCTGTTCATGCAGCTTGGTTTCTCGTCCCTGCTGACGAGTCTCCTCAGAAGTGCGTGGCTCATGTGCGTCTGACTCTAGTGGTGACGGCGAGACAGCGGGAATGAGGCACGCCGTCGTCGATTGCAGTCTAAGGTCGAGCTGAACTGGTGCCTATCGCTATTCCCGAGTCCTGGCGGCGGTCTTGAGGTGGATTCGCTGCCTTTTCCCCATCAGACGGTTTGGTTTTACAGCCGTTCTGGAGAAGGAGATTAAAAGTAACAAGTCCTGGAGGAATCTGACCGTCATTTTCCCATATTTTATTATACTAGTGATGCATGCTATGGGACTACAGGTTGGCTATTTTGCTTTTGTTTTTCAGGAATGCGCTTCCCTCTTCTGCCTTACATTACAATATCACACTCCTTAAACTTCCGCTTTCTCTCTTACACTAGATGCTAATCACGAGAGTTAATCATCTGCGATTTCCTGCTCTCCATGCTAACGCGTGTAATGCTATATGGGAACATGTTTTTCTGTTTGAAACTATTTCTAGCTTATTTGAGTATTGCCGGAGAGTTGCATTAACTGTACATTTTAATTGCGCATCTGACCAGAGTAATATGCTTCACAGAAAGCTCACAGAAAAAGAAGTGAAGAAGTGTTAATACAGGTACCTAATGTAACCTTATCTCGTTTTGACGCACATTCAGGGGCAATGTCATGTAAGCCCAGATTGTATTTGTGCACCTTATGCACTATCTTCTCACGGGGTATATAGTGTACTAGCGTAGTTTAATTTTTGACCATTTTATGCTGGTTTGTTTGGCTTGGGAGGAATAATCGCTTAATATTTAGGTCGAAATTGAAGCTTTGAAAGTGGAAGTCATCGCTTGTTACTGGCAAGAAGCTTATTGCTTGAATTCGCTCAAAGCTGCAGTCATATTTGAGTGTAACATGCCATTGTTTTGTTTGGGAGATGAACGTTCAAACAGGAGGTTTATGGGATTTAACGTCCCAAAGCGACTCAGGCTATGAGAGACGCCGTAGTGGAGGACTCCGGAAATTTCGACCACCTGGTGTTCTTTACCGTGCACTGACATCGCACAGTACACGGGCGCCTTGCTTTTCGCCGCCATCGAAAAGCTGCCGCTGAGGCCGGGATTCGATCCCGCGTCCTTGGGAACAGTAGTCGAGCGCCGTAACCACTGCGCCACCCCGGCGTAAGCGTTAGGAGCGGGCGATAGATATCGGAAGTGCAAACCAGGCTTTTTGCACATTGGCCGCATTCATTTTGCTGCTCTCTGTGAGTCTAGCTGGCTTCAGACAAAGAAACGAACAACGTCTTATCGTCGCGCATAGAGGCCTAGTACCTGCGCGCGAAATGCAGATTTATGCTGGGTTACTCAAGCTGTAACGTTTAGTGCCCGCGACGTTCTGTTAACTAACCTTAATTGCTTTGCGAGTAAAATTGAATAAAATGCATTTTCGGTCGCTTGAAAGAATAAAATGGCTTATGTTGACATAGGTTTATTTCTCAAATAAATACTATCGGCAATGACTCTAGCAGATTTTGGCTTTTCCACATCAAGGGCATATCTGTGGCAATGCATCCTTTACAGGGGAAGCCATAGAGACAGCGGCGCCGGATGAGCTTGGAAGCCATCTGTCGCGTCGAGTAGGGGCCATGGCGAAGTCGATTAGAGAGACTTTTGAGTAGAGCGAAGGCGTGCAAGCGTAAGCGTATACCGGTTTAGCCGACGCCTCCAGCACAGGCGCACTAGCATAGGTGGGGCAAGGTGCGGCCTGTGCGCGCGTGCAGACGGCGTCTATTAAACCGGTATAGGTCTACGCTTGCACGTCTCCGCTCTGCTAAAATTCTTCATTTTCACTTCCCTACATAGTCGACCGTAGCTGCTGGCTGGAACAAGTTTCTTCATGGCTATTTAATATTAGATGGCACAATGCTTTGAAGTGCGAGTCCACATGCTTGCTTGCGCTTCCCACGTGTCACGCACATGTTTTTGAAGAACGCCAGTGGTTCTACAGCAGTGACATCGAACTCACTGTTCGCACTGCAATTTATACGTCTGTACTACACAACTGAAGTCGAGGCCTCCCGTGAAAATCGAAACTAATGAGAATACCTGTTCGTTTGTCTTCGAAAGGTTTTATGTTCAGCTGGCTCGCTGCCCAGACATCTGGAAATCATGCAGCGGAATGAGCATTCATGCACTATATATTCATAAACCTGTAAGCATCATATTTTCCTGACTACTAAGGATATTTTTCTACACACCGTACAATTTCCTCCCGTTGGTAAGCGATAACATCTGAAGGCTACAAACTGAAAAATATAAAAAAAATAGTGCTCCATGATTGTTTGTGTACAGGAGCCGCTTTGAAAAGAAAGCTTCGAAAATAAAGTGAAGAAAAAGGATAAAATAAGACAAAATAAAAAATAACCAATATGGATGCCGTTATATATAGCTGCCTAAATAAAATGTGAACATGTGGTTTTCCTATTCATCATTTACTAAGAACGATTAGCCGACGAAAATGTTTTCTCTTACTTCATGATGCAAACAAGAAAGAGATGGTGTGTACCACTGCGCTTAAGATACGTCCACAACCTTAAACCTGTCAGAAGATGAGACAGCTACTTCCAAGAGCACGTCATATAAGGCGTCAAAATATACGTCTCGCATTCAACGATGCATCATTATGGAATATAGCCGGTTTGGCACAGACCAGATCAAAGTGTTTGGCGTCCACAAGTAAGTTCGCTTTCAAAAAATCTCCCTGGGTTCCGTTACTCTTGCGACACAAGGAATGATGAAAGGAGAATTCACGGGCATTATAGGGGGTTTAGGGTGCTTGATGCATCAGAACTGGCTTGGACGTCTAGACCAAACACGTGGGATTTTATCACAAAGGGTTGAGCAAAATGTATCTAACGGTATTAACAGATCAACTCCAAAAATGTGTGTATACGTACATATTAGTGGAGCTAAGGTAGAATGAGGAGTAACCATCTAGCGGACTTGTGCAGATTCTCAGGAAACATATGTAGTGTCAGTAATAGGAAGTAGCGAGAGGCCACCTCTTTTAAATCACACCAAATGCTTCAGAAAGATAACACAAAGCATATTTCACAGAGTGCTGCGGTTTCAGAAACTGATCTTACAAAAAATTGTATGTTGTTAAGCAAAGCAATCATTTCGTCTTTTTGTATTTTGTGCATCCAATGTGCGCATTCCTCAAGAAAATGAATAAATATTATTCCGCAGTCCTGCCGGGAAACATTGCGGCATGAAAAAATTCTCTTGTGCAGTATGGGTTTATGTAAACGAGAGTTTGTTGCTAGGTATTCCAAAACTTGGTATCTTTTAACATATTTTTTTTTCAGCAGCATTACTGCCGCTGAAGAAAAAAAAAAGCAGCATTCGAAACTACTCGCACCTAAGTGAACAAACTGACGATTTTTCGGCTGCCAGGGTCTATATTTCCACTAGGTGTGCCCACAGCCTAGGTATAGATGTTGGGTAATCACACCGACAAACACGAATTCTAGGTTGCACCTGACGGGAAGGTAAAACCTTCCAAGTGCAATGCAGGATAGAGATGAAACTAACGCTGTCATTCACCTTAGGATAAATTTTTAAATTGGCAGCTCTCTCAGTAGAAACTCGCCATTATCGAAGGATCTCGGATTTCGTCATCCCAAGCGCGCATCTTAAGCTTCCAGGCTCTATAAACCGACGATACAGGATGGAGCTAATTGGAATTTATATCACAAAGTGCTACAGGAGCTCCTAAATAGTTTGTTTTACGAAACAAATAAATAGCTTTACACGCTTTCAGACGAAGTTTTCGGGATATTTCTGCGGCAGTCCAAGTACTTTTGCTCGCTGTATGGTTGATTAGATTGAGGTGAAGATCTGGCACATGCACTTGTGAATATAGGTCTATCGACTAAATTACATTTTAATTTCGATATTCACTGAGTGCAAAAGATTGTTTGGGGAAAGAAGGGACGTTAAAATGAACTATTCATGTAATGTGTTGAATAGTAAACTAAGGGGAATGTTAGGTTCGGTTTGATTTATGGGGTTGCACGTTCAAAACAGACTAAGGCGGTCAGAGACGCCGTAGCATGGGACTTCGGGAATCGCGACCTCCGGGGTTTTTTAGAGTGCACTGACATCGCACAGCACACAGGTGCCTTGTTTTGCTTGCATGGGAGATTGCAACTCAGAACGATTGCTCAGGGCACCCATGAGAGTTCATCTGTGCGCACATGAGCTGCAAATGTAAAACAATATTTAAAGGCAGAGTAAAGCAATAGCTCATATTTCGGCACTGCAATCAGCTCTTTTCGCTTTTGGACTTTCTGCATCTAGCTGCAGGAAGATATCGTTGGTTTACTCTCATTGAGCGCATCCTGACAAGGGATTGTATGGTACGTCTTCCGCCGTGAGTGTTATCTTCTCACCAATAGCTAAAATTGAAATTTTTATCGCATGTCGGTAAATGAAATGCCCACTAACTTTGTCCGCACAAACCTGCATGACATTGTCCTTTTTCTTTTTTTTTTTTTAGAATAAGGCGACCTTCAAATCATGTGTTACACACGGGCACTGGCCTGGAAAAACTCGTCTTAGTATGTACAGTAACTCCTCAACAGGAAGCAGTTTACCCTACCTAAACCATTCATTGCTTGCTTGGAGTGCGTCTGTCTTTCACAAATCGAAAACATGCATGCGCGTGGCAAGCAGGACTAATATTTGTTTCGAGAATATGGAGTTTAGTTCCACAACTATCAAATACAACAAAAAATCTGCAAGACGCGTGAAGTTTCGGTGGTGGCAAGGTTAATATATACTAAAAGAAAAAAAAAAACTCGCACTGAGGTAGGCAAGAAAGGAAAGTTCAAAAATGTTCTAGCATGTGCCCAGATGTGAACGCGCTCAGGAACTCTTTCCACACGGGCATGCCCCAAGACCACGTTAGGTATGAAGAATATTATAGCGTTCTATTTCCCTGCCACTTGTGTTGTTGTACAGTTCTCGCTGTTGACATCTCTAGAAAAATGTGTTTACTGGTCTTGCTGTAACGGCTGTCACTATGTCTTGAACGTCGCATGTAAATTACGTACATGGCATAAAAAACTGTTTTTGTGTGCACAGTTTTCTGGGGTTATTCTCGTTTACCTTTAATTTCTATACTGCCAAAGTGCCATACCGAAAAGTGTGCCGCCTCTACGTCTTGTTTGCCTTCTCTCTTCATTGCTTTCTGCCCACCGCAGTAATGAGAGATTTCCGCCTCTTAGCCGGTCTACATTCGCGGTTTAAATTTAAAGACAAGGCTTGAGCTAAGTCACGCAATATCATTCCCCGGGGTTTTTAAACCTACTGAAATTCCACACAAAGTCTACCAAAAGATCAACGAGCAGAAAAGCACAGAAGCGCAAACCTTCTTTCTGCTTGTTGAGCAACGCTTGCTTCAATTGTCTGCTTTGCCCACTTCCATTTTTAAATACGGCTTGATTTTGTTTGTGCTAACAATCCTGTTTACTCAGGAGCCTGGCTTAACGCATCACCAAGGTTTCAGTATGGTAATCAGCCGCTGAGCGCGCGTTTCTCCGAAGAGAATTATGAACCCATATATTAGATCCATGTGGTTCTTGTATACGTAGCGCTTCAGTGTAAAGCTTTGCAAGGCATACTTTGACGGTAAAGGGCGAGTTATCAAGAAGAAAAAAAATGTTTGCGTTCGATTCAAACTAAAGCTGCGCTTATTTTGTCTTATTTAAGTTTTAATGCACCTACATCTCAAATGCGGTTTTACGAACGTTTAGGAGTTGAAAAATCTTTTAGGTAGCCGAAGGAAGCTTGTAATCTCTTATCGACGCCTAGGCGTGCTTGCAAGGGGCGATTTCAGAAATAAAATTGTAGTATGGGGAAAATTACCGGCTCTAGGTACGTGTCGTTTCGTTTTTGCTTTCTCGAGGCACTTTGCGCTTTGGTCTGATGTTGCTACCAGACTTAATTTCTTCTTTCTTTATAGAAAGGGAAGTAATTTCAATTTCGCTAAATTAGTAAAGATAAGAAGTGCTGCTAGAATAAGGCAACAATCTGCACGCGTTTTGTTCATGTCCGCATTCTGCAAGGAGAGGAGAAAAAATGCAGTTCACTAAAGACAAAAATAACACAGGCCAAAAAATAATGGGAAGCACATTAGCACGCCTTTAAGGGTATGACGCGATAGCGTGGGATATCGCGTTACCCCTCTTCATATAATGCCGACTTCAACCAAGCCCTATGAACATGCATGCGTATAGACCAGGGGTAACGTATCCGACTCAGAATGCAAATGTCCTAGCAGCCTGATTCTGATAAAACTCTCTGACATGAAAGTTCAGACCCGAGTTGGCAGCATCTGTTAAACATAACGTCGGGCAACCCTGCGTCCAGACAATGCGCGGTCATGTGAACGGCCAGCTACTGCCTGACAACGGTATTCTCGTGATTATTTGCTCACAACGCCGATCCGACAACACCGACGCCGGTTTCCTCTAACGCTATCGCATCAAAACAATTTTGATATGCACACTGCTGGTACCTTCCTCATGCGTTGATGATGTTTATTCAAAGTTTCTTTCCACAGTCGCCCTTCAGCCGCCAGGAGTATTAAGGATGTTATGGCGGTCGCTTTCATCCAATGAAATTTTTCTGCTGACACAGTACTCATTTATAGCAGGGTTAGACGGGTCTATCTTCTTCTTCTTTTTTTTTTTTTTTCAAATTAGCATTCGGCTGTTCAGATCAGCAATTCAAGGCGCCGGACATAAAAAATAACAGACAATCAAGAGCGGAAGAGCCTTACGCTACAAAAGGAGTCGCAAGAAAAATGTAGCTTATATATTCTGGGATCTTCTGCTTGGTGCTCCTCCCATCGTCGAAAGAGAAAAAGATACGAGCAACAAATATTGATCTGTTTTGCGGTTTAACGCAACAGTCTGATAAATATGATTATGCAGAATATGCAATTCTACAGATGCAATGTTTTCTGCATATAAATGCGAAAACCTATTTCGTGATGCATAAGCAAGGCATATCATATTTCTGGTCTGCATGTTCCAAATGTACCACTTCTTGATACTGGCGCAGCTGGAAAATATGCATATAGCTTAGGCTTAAGATTCATCTTGGCTACGCACTGCTTCATATCTTTCTCGCTTGTAAGAAGTAAAAGTCAACTACGTGAAAATATTCTAATGGACTGGATATTGCAGATGCCTGCAACACTCAATATAGCGGTATTTCACAGAGATGTGATGCATACAGGTCGCATTTTTTGGTGGCTGCGAGGCACAATACGAGTTTTTAAGAGAAGTATAAAAGGTGTTTTATATAGAAGCAAGAGCTGTTTCTGTTTACTAATGCAAGGGGTAGGTTATCGCGTTAGGTGATGTTCTGCGCACTTCATATTTTTGTTCCCTTATAGGCAGGCGAGAAATCGTATCTCTAAAACGCATCGCGTGCTTGTTGAAGGCGAGTCGACAAAGAGCCTTCAAAGCCGGAGGAGTGGCATAAATTATGGAACATTTTGCTCCGTGAATGCCGCCCAGCCACGCGTCAGCTGGTAAAAGCTGAAAAACACGCACGGCGCTGCGGCTTAGGCATTCCGTAAACATTGACTAGTGCCTGCTTTTTCTTTGCTCCTCCATAAAGCAAGGAGGGCGTAAAGGCTCGGGCCGACTCACGCGACGTAGACACGCCCATACTCCCCCATGCTGATTTCTCGGTAAAAGAGGCTGTACAAGAAGAGGGATGGGCTTTCAACGAAACATGGGACAGCATTTGACGCGATGCAAATATACGTGAGCTTGCTTGTGGTCATGAAAGAAAAGTGTTATAGGAAATTGACTCCACCCTATCCTCAGAGGAAGGATAACGCGAGTTGAAATATCGCTGAGATAATAGGATCCAGTGGGGAATGTTCCTCCAGGGTGATACGCAAAGCACTGAAAATAGTATGCTTCGAAAGGGGAAAGCTGCATAAGTGTATATTGGGGAGAAAAAGAAACTCCAGGGACGCACCATGCGTCTGATTTAGGGAATTGAAATTAGCACCCCGGCGATAGTCAGTAGGACCTGTTGCAACCTCTTGGTGCCATTGGAAGGCAAATTGGGCTCCTGACCAATGGGCGGCTGCACAAAATATGCGCTGAAACTCCACTCTACCAACTGTTTGGTTCTGGTAAAAGAAGCGCTACGTGCTCACAATGGGAGCTCACGGAGTGAACGCAGAAGCCTAACTGTGCCCCGCTGGTACAGAACGAGAGCAAACTAGGACAGGAGCTTCCCCATTCACTTGAAAGCGGCTATATCTTCATGTGGCGTCGCTTCCAACCGCCCAGCAAACAAGTACGGTTGGCAGCCACAGAAGGGGGATCGTGAATGTTTGGAAACCAGCGCAATTAGCGCTTCGCGTGTGTTAGTTCACTTTTCTCGGCTTCTGCTTACATAGCCGGCTTAGAACACCGTGAATTCCGTTTTTGTAGCAATGTTCGTTGGCACAGGGGCGAGCGAATAATATCAACACACCAATGTAAAATACGGTAGGGCTCCATCTATCTAGGCGCATCTATCTAACTTGGTGGACGGTATTTACAACATTAAGCAAACCTAGAAACGTTTCTTCTAAATTATAATGAATACCATTGCCCTTACTTTGCGCTACAAATATTGCCCGTCGTGAAGAGCTTCCTAATTTGTTGGCTGATTGGCTGCTCTTTTTGCAGAAGATGGCAGAGTTTTGTTGTGAAATAGAAAGAACGGAAGCTGGAAGGAAAATTATGTATTCCAATCATCAGCTCATAAGTAAACCTGAGCAAGAAAGCTGCGCTGTATCTGACTTTAATAAGAAAATGCAATCCATCTTTTCGAGCACATATCAACTTTATCAGTCTGCTACTAGCCATAAAATTAGTGTAATGTTTTCTGATTGTATCCTTTACTAACATTTATGTATTGCATTATTTTCGCTTCACGCCAAATGAGCCCCAAGAGCATATTTTACCTATATTGCTTTGCAATATTGACTGACATTTTGCGTCTTATTACTTATTCGAATGTATTCTAGGCTATTCATTTTAACTATTCACTGATTGTTCTTGTTGATATATGTTTTTGACTGCCCTTGAATTGTAAACGAAGAGTGGGCTTAGTCAGGAGGCGTTTAAGTCTCGTTTTCTAACACAAAATGTAGGCAAATTGTACCATGTATTATGCGTCCAATAAACTTCCAACTTCGTATATAAAGGCTAGACACAAAACTTTACAAAGGGACCAATAAAAAAAAAAGTTTAGTCTAAAGTGATAGTGAAAACAGGGAACAAAGCTGTACAATGCCTTAACATTTTGTACTCTGCAATTTAATGCAGGGTTCTCTGGTCTACGGCGCTTAAAAAACCGCTAAAGAAAAAAAAATCAACCAAATCGTAATGATGGCCGTGTATAAACGTGCTCTATACATTTTCTGCTCGTGGATGCCTTTTGATATTGCTGCAATACTTTTAGTGACGCTTTGCACTTTCGGGACTAGCAAAAACTTTAATTTATATTAGCACTGCCTGCCATTATGCAAACTATAAACAATAAAGTTTTTCGCGCCAGGCTCCTTTTGAAATGTAGCGTTTAAAGTACCACGTAAAAACATCACTATAAATTGTTAAGTGAGGCATCCTTAGCCAGAACTTTTATGTTGGAGCTTTCCGAAGCATTACCTATACTAAATTATTCGACGTGACGAACTTCATGCTGCTGAGACACATTTGCATGGAATACCGTCTATTGCCAGGGGCTTGATGAAACTTCCTTTGACTGAAAAGTAAGTTTTAATGACAATCACTATAGTGGTTTTGTACAGTACATGACGCCAAGGTCACATTCCATGCCCGCAATAATATCAGGTAGGTCAGAAACTTAGCTGGCGTGATGAAGTCTCGGGTGAACCAGCATCTACCCTCACGCCCCTGCTCACTAAATTTATAGGTTGAAAAAGTGAGCACAAAGCCAATAACTTGCGCGTTGTTATGGTTCAATACAAACTACGCAACTTGCAGTAAAACTAAATAAATACTTTAAATCAGCATAGAAACTACTGAAGAAGCCTCAGTTTCATTGTTTTCATAGACATTTAAGAAAAATGGTCTTTTGATTCTCCAAGCTGGTTTGTTGCTTAATAGTTTGCCCGTTGCTAGAATGGTGATTTGTTTGCGCTTCTTTTCTATGGCGCATCTCTGTGTGATAATATATTCATTATTATGTAGCTTGAATGTCGCACTGCATTTGCTTTATAGTTTTCAGGGTGGGCTTTATTTCCGCTCGAATATCATTACCCACCACGTAATTCATATCCAGTTTGTTGGGGGAGCTTCTCTAGAATATTTGAAGAGAGATACAAACATTAGAAAAATGTCTGGTAAAGGAATATTGAGAACACACCTTCACTCCGTTGTCTCGAGTGATCTTCGTGTCATGCTGTAGAATCTTGAGCCCAACTCACTTCAGCAGCTCCCCACTGCAGTGCTTGAGCAGCGGCTTTCACACATAGCAAGAACTGCTCGAATATCTTACTTTGTGTTTACTCGTTTGTTGCGTTCTCGGAGGTGAGCAGCGCGACTCAGTAAATGAAGCTCGCCTTAGAGCAGCTTCTGTCTTGGAATTCGCACCTTTTGGCCACATTGAGATAGCTATGACACAAATGACCTTTTTTCCGTCATTATGACCGATAACACTTACTAGTCAAATAGTACGATCGAATCCTCGATCAAAATCTGCATTTGAATTGCCTCTGAAAAGTATGGTGCACAGAATATTGCAACGTACTTTCATGCAACCAAAGGGAATCTTCTGCACGTAAGATATATTTGTGGTGTGCGTACTCGAGTCACCAGGGTGACACTGTAAGAGATTGTGTACAGGATTGCTAACCGTCTAGGCTTTCGTTTCCCTCTACGGTCTCTTGTGGACAACGCAGCGAGTAATTGTGACAGTCCAAGTCACGTCACGTATCCGGCCGCTAATGTGATTTTCCTTACCCCGGAGCATTTTCATTGGGCATAGGAGCGTGTTCCGGCACACGTTCCCTTCGTTAGTCGGCGCTTCAACAGTCAAGGTGGCTAATGTGTAATGTGGACGCCGTCCGGCAACTTGCTCGCCACTGCCGCAATTAGGCACTGGAAGCGAGCAGTCTGGGCCAATGCCACTTTCTCGTTGACCCGCACATTCGCTTTCACAGCACTCCATGAAGTATTGCTCATTCCAGCACTTCAGGCATCTGGAATCTCGCGGTATTTTTCTGCCGCTTCTCCAACTGTCACCCTCCGATATCCCGGAGGACATACCGCACACCTTTGTCTTTGCTGCTATATAGTCTTCCTCCGCTGTCGGTTCCTGTAATGTGTTTACTCTCGTTTTGGTCCGCTAGCGCTCGACGTTTACTGAGTGGGGTTCGTCGCGTTCTCCGTGCTTACCTTGTCCTTTTGCTTCCCAGGCAGAGAAGACTACTTGTTATCCTGATCGACCGGGCAAGCGGTGAGGCATTGTGGGCGAGTGGTTCCGCTTTCGTCATGCACGTGTTTTAGCCGCTCCTCCGTTGAAAGATGAGCTGCCCTTTCCAACATCATGGCGGTGTTTACGTAAGTTCAATTGATGAACGCTTTTTTGAGCAAGCTAGTCTCATGTACAGACCTTGTGTCTGGTGATTCTGGTGTATGTGGTCACAATGGGATTGCAAAATCTACTCAATTTTCTGGTTTGTTCTTGCTTTGTCGTGGGAAAAGTTGGTTAGTATGGTGGTTTTCCAGTTTAGGGGCAATTGGGAACATTGATAAATGTCAGGCATTTCGCTCCTTCCCAACAAACACACCCTTGAAAAATTACAAAGGATTATGGACTAGCGGCAGCCCAGTTTATAAGACGGAAGATATTAATTCAGCATATTTAGATAATTTGTAAATACTTCTGAAACGAGAGGCAGGCGAAAACCTTAGGGTCAAAGATTTTCGCGTATGAATGCTGGCCTCTTTACTGATGCTAAATAAAAACAAAAGTTCTGATTTGCTGTTTAGCATATAGCTACACCGTGAAATTGCATGGACAATACTGTAGGTTCTTTGATCATCGCTTGTTTTTCTATATTATGGAAAGCGATAAATGCTACCGGTGAGAATCGCTGACAGGCTGTGCTTGGCTACTGCGATGTTTCACATTTACAGGGTCAGATTGATTGATTGAAACAGGTCTATTATTTAAGTCTTGATTGTCCACATTTGCTCTATAGGTGTGCGGCCATCCAGCTCCACCACGAACGCAGCGGCCGAGGCGGGTGTTGGCTTATTTGGTGTTTGCTGAAGTAAAGCTTGGCTCCTGAACCTGGATTCAAAAATGCTTCCAGGCTTTGTCCGGAGCATAGCGATGGCTGCGCTGTCAAGGGACAGTGGAAAGGCCCAGTCGGTGTAGCTGGCCGGCCGGGTGGTAATGTTCAGAATTTTCACGAAAATCGGACGCAATACCGGTACCCTCAACTTGTACTAAAAACATATTTCAAAAACCTAAATCATTAGGTGGCATGGTTATGAGAGTTGGAGTGGCCCCAGTCTTGAAGCAAAAAGGGTTTATTTGAATATATGGCTCTGCGAAATAATTATAAGTATTGCTGTTAATTCCACTCGTTGAACGACATGAGATACAACAGTGAACATTATCTGGAAAATGACGGCACAGCAGTTTCACGAAATTTAGTTCTGACTTGCGCTCAAATACCTTCAGATCTGTTAACATTTGTTGTGACTATAACAGCGAGCACCTCATAAGAGGCCGTTTTTTTTTTTTTTTCGATGCCGTGGTAATCATTGTTTTGAACAGTCACCTTTTGACCCCGTATTACAGATTCTGAAATTTATCCGAAAATCTAACTGCAAACCACTGAACTGTTAGGCTTCTCATAAAGAACTTTGTGAGTGCAACCATTGTGTGCCTATGCTAGTTACTATTTTTGTGAATAATGAGTTATCGATAATTGCGACATTTGTACCTGTGACTCCTCCTCGCGCACTCTTCAACCTATGCTCATGGGGCTTACTTCTGCGGGGTTCATGATGCCGTCTGTGAGAGTTATCTTCCGAGTAGCTTTGTTGGCGTAGACGTCGTTGTGCAGGATCATGCGGTCGGCGCAGTTACGTGGGACATTTGCTATGTTGACGTCACTGCGCCAGTCACGTGAATCGGGGTCATGAGATCGGCCATGTAAATCGACTATTCTGATGTATCACCTATCTGCCTACCCATTCACTGTAAATATGCTAACGGTGGCGGTGGTTAAAACTTTCTTTTCATTCTTTTCTTTGTACGACGTTTATAGCCGAGTCAAAGGTATCAAATATATCGGCAAATGACTTCCAGTAATATTTCATTTCATTTCATTTATTTCATCTTTAAGGGCCCGAGGGCATTACATAAGGAGGGGCTAGAGTTGGGGTAAATACAATCTTGATGAAGGCAGGCACAGTTAACACAAACACTACAAATTGTAAAAGGCAGGAAAAATAAAATAAATAAAGAGCATCGAGGTATCCGTGGGATCATGCAGAAAAGCAACAAATGCACGTGCGGCTGCAAGTAAAGTTGAAAGGCAATGAATGATTGATGGTAACACAGATGAAATCCTTACACATCTTGGAAATGACTAGCGAGTTTTGTGCGAAATGATTTGCGATCGTCGCATGTAACTATGTCGTTAGGTAGGGCATTCCAGAGAGTAATCGCGTTGGGGAAAAAAGAACTGTTCATAGCTGAAGTTCCGCTGCTGATACCTGCTATGGGGAGGCTGTGGCTTAGGCGATTGGATGTTCTGAGCGATGGTTGCAGCAAAGGGTGTCTGGAAGCAGGGTGGTAAAAGAAGCTGTGCAGTAGGCAAAGACGGGAGATGATGCGGCGCGACTTTAGAGTGGGCAGGGAAATAGGGCGTTTAAGTGCAGTAATGCTGATTTCTTTGGAGTATTCAGAAGTGATGAAGCGGGTTGCACGATTTTGGATGGCTTCGAGATCGGCGGTGAGGTAGGCTTGAGATGGGTGCCAGATTGATGATGCAAATTCTAGTTTGGGACGGACGAAAGTTTGATAAGCCAGTTTTTTCACTTCCGGGGATGCTGATTTGAGGTTTCGCCGTAAATAACCTAGAACACGTGAGGCATCAGATCATATTGTTTGGACGTGATTAACGCAAGATAACGAAGGTGAAAGATGTAATCCAAGGTACTTGTAGGACGATGTTTCGGCAACCAGGGTAGCGTTGATGGTGTATGAATGCTGAATTACTGTTCGTTTGCGAGAGAACGAGAAGAGTTGGCATTTGACCAGGTTCAAAGGCATGATCCAAGTGTCACACCATGTGGCTATTGCATGAATGTGTTTTTGTAGTAGGTGGCTATCGGTTAGGTGACGAATGGGACTGTAGATGACGCAGTCGTCCGCAAATAGTCTTAGTTTATTATCTATATTAGCTGGGAGATCATTGATGTAAATGAGGAAGAGTAGCGGGGATAAGCCGGCGCCCGATGTAACGTCAGAAAGGGATGAGCGGTAGCCATTGCTTGATGTGAATTCTAAGAAGAAACTGATTGATCCAGGTTATTATGTTATCAGGGATACCTAGAGAGGAAAGTTTTGCGAGCAAGTATGAGTGCGGAACACGGTCGAAGGCCTTGGAGAAATCTAAAAATATGGCGTCAATTTGAAAGTTTTCGACCATAAAGTGAAGGATGTCATGAGTGAATTCAACCAGTTGAGTTTCGCAGGAGTAGTGTTTTCGAAAACCGTGTTGATGGGGATAAAAGAAGTTTATGGAATCAAGGTGGCTCATTAGGCTGGATGATATAACATGTTCGATTAATTTGGAAGGGATGCTGGTTAAAGAAATAGGGCGGTAGTTGGAAGGATTTGTGCGGCCACCTTTTTTGAAGATCGGGACAATTTCTGCTATTTTCCAGTCGTCAGGGACGTCTCCGGATTCTAATGATTGGGCAAATATTAGATGCAGTATCTGGCATGATACTACACAAGTGTTTTTTAGTAGTTTACTGTTGATCTGGTCGCAACCAGCCGATGAAGAAGTCTTGAGTGAACTGGATAGATTAGCTATGCCTGCCGGAGTGACTGTAATTTGGGGCATGGCTACTGTTGAGATTACTGGAAAAGGATTTGGACAGCCAGCTGCTGGGGAGAACACTGAACAGAAATAGTCATTTAAGATTGTCGCGCTCTTATCACTGTCTATCGGTTCACGGTTAACGTCTAGGAGCTCAATTCTATTGGATCGTGTTTTAGGGGAGAGAATGCGCCAAAATTTATTGGGGTTTGTTAAGAGGATTGAATGTAAATCGGAGGAAAAAAACTTTTCCTTGGCGGAGGTCAATTTTTCGTTGTATATTTTTGCGCAGTGATGGTACCGTTTCCATGCTTCGGGATGCTTATGCAAGTTAGCTGTTCGATACAGTCGTTTTTTCCTATTAAGAAGCCTTTTAAGTTCTCTATTGAACCATTCGTTGTTAGAATCGGATTTTACAATGAAGGACGGAATGTGCATGTTTTTCAGGGTTAGCATAGTGGTCTTAAAATATTCCCAGTTGGCATTGACCGTGTGAGAATGATAAAACTTCTGGAAAGAGCTGTAGAATTCTAATAGTGCACGGTTGATAGCGTCAAAATTGGCCCTTTTGTAGTCGGTTATTACCTTTTGCGTTGGGGATCGTTTTTTAATGGGTAATGTGAGGCGGATGTGAATGTAAGTTATGGTCGCCAATGCCTGGTAACGTGGTTACACCTTTTACGTCGTCGGGGGAGGTAGTAAGGAGTAGGTCGAGAATGTTGTTTCCTCTTGTTGGGCTTGTGATGACTTGTCGTAGGTTAAAGTCATGTGTTAGGTGGAGGAAATGTTTTGCGTCGGTGGAAGGTGTTCTATTAAGCACTGAGAGTAGGGGCCAGCTAATGTTCGGGAAGTTGAAATCTCCAAATAAATATATGGGGGAGTTTGAAAAGTTATTTCTGATATTGGTTAAAGAGCAATACAGAGCATCGCAGAATGTTGAATCGCTATCCGGTGGCCTGTAGCAAATGCCAAGAACAATTTTTCTAGCCCTGTCGTTCAAGCATGCCCACGTGAGTTCAAGAGTGTTGTCGCTATTAATGTGAGATGATGATAGGGCGTTCTTGATAGCTATGAGGACGCCCCCACCTTTTTTGTTTTTCCTGTCATGCCGGTATATAGTGTAGTTAAGATTAGGGGAAAAAATTTCGGAATCTCTGATATCTGCGTTCAGCCAAGTTTCCGTTAATAGCACAGCATCAGCATCAACATCCGTTATGAAACTTTCAAGATGATCACGTTTTGGGATTACGCTTCGGATGTTCGTGAACGCGATATTTAGGTCAAGGCATATCAAAGGTGGTGTGCCCTTTCCGTTATGTTTAAAGCGCTTTAGCTAGCGTTTTTGCGTCAACTGTACATAGAGAATTATTTGCGCTTCAGAACTTTGCTAAGACAATGAGAAGGTCCTAAAATTGCGGTTGCATTTTCGCGTTCATGCGAGATTGTAACCGTGAGCTGAAAGCTTATTTTGCTGTGAGATGCACTGAAAAACAAAGCATTAATTCAGCTTTAAGCATTTCGGTCTATATTATGTAATGCTATTCTGAAAGCCCGGAGGAAATGATGGGACCTTATGAAGAAAATTAGAAAGAAAACGTTTAAACAAAGATAAAACAAGTTCAAGTTCTGGCTACATTGTTGAGTTTCGTCATTTAGTTCAAATGGCTTAACATACAAGCTAAATAGAAATACCTTGTTCAATTATCCGAAGCCGTGCCGGCACAGAGCAAATAGCGTAGTTAAGCGGTACTTTAAACCATGCAGAGCATACACGGCTATTACTGGAGTAGGATGGCAGGTCGAGAGGAGTTAATCCTATGTCTACTTGTGGTGTTGTTTTACGTGGCGCTGGCAATGAATGCTTGAGTAACAGATAACGGCACCTATTTATTGTCTGGAGGCTGTAACGACAAACGGTGCGAGAATAAAACCCAAAAGAACAGATGAGTTATTGCCCCCCTTGCATTTTTAGGGCCCTGTAGTGAGAATAGGTTTAACAAGCGCGTTGGGTTGTCGCATAATACGCAGGAGCGAATGATGATAGCAGACATCCATGACATGTTACTCCTACCACACTGAAAGCAGGTAGGCTATTATTATAGTTATAGGTCGCATTTCATAGCACTGAATTTTCTACGTCCTCTACTTTCAGCAGCAGTTTAAGTAGTTCCATGAATTAAAAGTCTATGCGGAAACTAGTTAATAATTCTCACTGATGCCACGCCGAAAAAGGCAGTATCTACGCTTGTTGAGAGGAGCTGCGTGTATAATGGTGGTGGAGGTCGCTGGTCCCACTGAAAAATGGTCTAGGAGCAACTCGGTCTTTTGCTGCGCTCAGTTATGCTACATGCTGCTTGTGACACGCTTTTAGGGCTGGCGCCTACTCCCAACAACAACAACAACAAATGCTGTTATTTGTCACACATTTTTTGTACATATGCGGGCCTGCCGAAGTCACAGGTGAGCTTAAAGGGCAAAGTAAACCGTAGTGTTTTTGTCTTTCTTTGTGCAGGTGGCAAATGAAACCACTACCAGTCTATAAAAACCTATAATAAAGCGAGGTATTCAGGTAGTCAGAAATATGAGAAACTTAAGCCTAGAGTGACCAATTTCCTGGCACCAGAAACTAGGGTCACGGTAGGGTGAGTTGCTTTTGCGGTTGATGAATATATTTTTCGCACATATAGTTAAGCGGGAAGGATGATGGGACCCGTTGGACGGGAGTCCTTCAACCCCGGCAGCCTCCACAGCCCACTTGCATGCCGTCACTTGGCTGAACTGGAGCTGCTCATCCTTGCCTCCTGCAGTTCCATATTTTCGATGCTTCTATGCCTTTCTGGGAGATTTACGCAACTGCAAATCACATGCGCAAGGTTATCTATACTTAGAGGGGCAGATATGGTACTTAAGAGTATAAAGGATCGGTCACAATTGAGGACGTTATCTTCATCCTGGCTGCGTTCACTTTCGCAGCAGAGGCTCTCCCATTCATCTCCACAACAGACGCTGGATTGCGTGAAATATGCATGTGTAATTGTGGATGCGATACAAAAGAGCTCGTTGAGTGCGAGCCTCATTTCACAAGTCGAGCCAGTGTTCCTTCAAGGAAACTTGTCTTCGTATTTGCCCAGACGAAGACAAGTCCCCGTTATCGAAAACTTGGCCTGGGAACTCAACCCTTGTTCGGTTCTCTTAAGGGCTTCGTAGCCATTTTCTGCCCGTACGTCCATGTAGATTATAGTGTTTCACGTTAAAAACGTTGTGAAAGCATCGCAGAAGGTCTTAAAAAAAAAAAAAAAAAAACTACGACACAGCCGGCCTGGAAAGTGTTTTCTGATATCACGAATATAATTTGGTGAACATTGTGGTGCTCACATTATATTTTGTTTGTTAACCACACCAGAAAACAGGTGGAAAGGCTATTCAGAGCAAGATTCTCTACTGGGTGTTTGTTTTTCATTATCTCCGTGCGGACACCGGGCAAACAAAAGCTTCAGCACGAAAAGTAACCCACTGGTTTCTCCTGTCGCACCTGCATAACAGCGAATAAGCTTGACTTTTTACCGTCTTTTCGACTCGAAGGGACAAAGATTGATTGCCTCCAACACGTTACGCAGACGGAACGGCTCGTTTATATCACCGGAAGAAACACAAACAAGAGTCTGATGTTTTTCTGGGTATTACGCAATGAAGGTCAAGTTTACCATTAAGCTGCGTTCACAGAAAAATTATGGGTGCCTGGCAGATAGAGTGTCAGGACCTCTATATTTGTCGGAAACCTTTGTTTTTCGGAAAACAACCATGGTGCCTAAGTATATCAGTGCTGCCTGTAATGGCTTCCCTTCACGTTAGCCCACATGTCACGTGCTTGCACTATTGTTAGTGCAGAACAACTACTTGGAAGTCCAGGAATGATAATGCACTAAGACAGATGAGCGGGCTTGTTGGTCATTCATCGTGATAAAATAGCGCAGCAAAAACACGGACAGCGCTTGTGCCGCATTTCCTTCCTCGACCGTGTTTATGCTGCGCAGTTTTATCGCAATAATGCACTGTTCTTTTCTTGTTTCGTTGTGCGCTGGATAGAGGACTCGATCGATTTTGAATGCATCAGGAAGTTTTTCATCTCTGACTTTTAGGAAGCAGAAGCAGATGTCAGTGTAAGATTGCTTTTTTTTTTATGTAATGACAGCAGTACTTTGTGTCCAATGACCGCTGTCGTCAAGCTCGCAGTTTAGCCACCGAGATTAAAGCGGTCGTGGCCTGGTGGGGTGTTTATTTGCAAAATACTGCTTTGAAAGATGAAGAAATGGTCAAGTAAACTCCAAGGGCCGACAAAGATCCTCCGAGTTATGCCTTTCCCTCGCACGGAGGTCATCGTCCGCCCCGAGAACCTGATCTCGCTAAGGCGATGGCGATGGGCGCAGAAAAGTAGATAAATATTAGACAATATAGAATGATTCCATGCACTTACCAGCTTTCAATTATACAAGCGAATGGCATTTTACGAAACTGCTAAAGCTTCACACAAGCGTCTGTATGAAGCGAGACAACTCGGTGAAGGTGGGTCGACACGGCTCGAAGCATTAGGGTGATAAACTCGTCAATAGGCACATCAAAACACTTTTTGGGAGTACGGAAATGTAGTGTATAATCTGTTCAAGCGTTTCCTTTTTCCGAACCGTTGAACCCAAAGTTATTCAACCAGTTCCATTAAAGAAAATTATTCATCCGTTATATTGACGATTGCTTCGAAGTTCTGCATTCTGAGGAAATCATAAGTAGAAGAATACCTTGCGCGTCATTACCTGGCCCAGCCATGTCTGTCAAAATATCAATGGGGCACAAAAAGGGCAAACGCCTTACAGCTGATTGACGTCCTCGTAAGGTGAGAAGGGGAAGGCCTGAAGTACCGATGCCACGTTTTTTTCGTTGCTTATTTATCATGCTGCCTCAGTGATAAGAGCTGTAACAATTTGCAAGCACGTTGCGCTGCCGCGCTGTCGCAGACGAGACGAAGCACCGCCTCCACTCCAGCTCTGAGCGCCTGCGCCACTTTGCTTTGTTGCGGGCGGCTGGATACGCTGACGCTCCGCAGAGCGCGGACACATTGAGTCGTGTTCGTACTTAAAAGACCACCGTGTACATACGGTGCGCCAAAAGTAAAACGGAGCACGTGAGAGGTAGCCGAACTGCAAATTCACGCCAGAGCTTTATAAGGACTTGTGCGATGTCTCCAGCAGTGGCTTCGTGGTTGGTTTGTTTTTATACGTAGCAGCGAAAACTTAAACAAATTAACCAGCTTGACGTATGGGCTGCGATACATCGATAATCGCTTACGTCCTTGACACGAAATGGCGTGCTCACGGTTGGTACTTGTTGGGACTGCTGTGAATGCCACGTCTGCTGATGCGTGTAAGTCACTCTTGCCGGCGACGTTCCGACCGCTCCTTGGTCTTGTCGCATTCGTGCAAGCGTACCTTTGATATTTTGAAAAACCCGTAGTCGTCTTGTCCGGACTTCAGTTTTTACGCTTTAGTCTGCGTTCGGCTGTTACAGTCCACGATCGCACAATAAACCATCGCTTTGGCACTATTTGCGCGGCCCGCTGCACAGTCGACGTCTGCACTGTACAGGAAAATGTCGTACTACCCAAGATTATCCAGAACGCTTAGCGCTTTCACCGTTCGTGCAAGCTTCCCTTAGCGTGAACCATGCCTTATAAAGCAAGCGCTCCTGCAACGCCTCGGCGAAAGCGGGGATTTACGTCCAGGTCGGGTGGTCCTTCAAATATGGTAGCTTACGACAGTGTGCTAATAAGCGTGTGTGTGGGATAACAGAAGCACAAATAAAAATATTGATGACTAAGCAAGTACAAAAACTGAAGGACGCGAAACAGGAACCGCAGGGAAAGCCGACAAACGGGAGCCATAATGTTGTTGCGTCAACCCTTAAAAGAGGAGACTAAGTGTCTTAACAATTTTTGAAACAATCCGACATTGGAACTCTTGTCGGCGTAGTGAGAAATAAATAAAGGTAAGTTACACTGATAACAAGCTTACGATTTCTCACAAGTTGAGGCATAAAATTAGTCTAACGTACACATCAGCTGTTTTCGGAGTCCGTCTTTTACGAGAAACGCCAATACCTCATAAATCTGGTTTTCCGCAGCATTTATGGCAAGTGCATAGGCTCCACCTAATATCAGGCACGCTACAATATTGGCAACGTGTATGCGATGTAGCCGTAACTTGGGAAAATGAAATGGACAGTAGCGGAGAGATTCAGACAGCATACTGAGCACGAGAGAGTCAGCCGCGATGCATGTTTCCAGGCATGTCCTAGAGTGCAGTCAGGGAGGAAATTGCAAGTCGGATCGATTGAAACCTGCTACAGAAAAGCTAGATTGCTGATTAGACTCATCGGTCACTGGTAGAACCAGCACTGATTCACATGTATACAACACTGGAAGGCCTTAACTGAGGTTGACTAGCTCTTTCCTGGTGCCTGCCTTGGATTGTTTTCGATGTGCGAGTGCTGTCATCATGTGTTTATAGTACCCTAAACAGCTAACTTGTAAATGCTTAGAAAGAGAAATATACTACTAGATATGGTGCTTTTTCGGGAGAGCTTGGTTATATACATCAGCTGCTTAATTGTTTATTTCAGAACAACGAGATCCATCCTAAATGATGTCATCCGCATGGAAGCGCTCACACGCTATGCCAGATGGTTGTAGTAGCTTGTGAAACTTTGGTTGCGATGTAGCCGTTGCGAAATAGCCTTGCGATGCCCTGCTTAACTACCAGATTGCTGTAACCACGAAGCGGGTATAGAGGCGCGTTTTTCGCAGTTATAAGCACTCCTCTAGAGCACGTTATCAACGCAGGTAGCCGTCAAATTATTACAGCGGGCAGATAACGACGAAGATGAGCAATAGCTCGAGCCGAAGGAGTATGAGAACCGCAAAGAAAATCTCTCGCCGTTCTCAAAGCTGTTCGCAGCCTATGCTATCTTCTCTAGCGTAAATAGTTCAGACAAATTACTTCCCGCAAAATTATCTTTAGAAATGCCCAAAGCCCTGTGTGTGGCTACCGCAAGTGCTGGAACGCCTCTCTCACGACGAATCCTCGATAGCTGCGCGACGACTCAATGCAGAGTTACTCGTACATTTCTGCACTTAACCTACAGCATAACCCCAAAAATGTTCTACGCGTGCTCTTGTGACAATTGGGCTCCGGGGTCTCCTTTGTTTCTGTTACAGAAGCTCGTACCGTTGCCACTCGTCACGCAATGGCAGAGGAAGCTACAATCTATAACTGTCGCACGAAGTTGTTCAACTTAATAGAATCAAGGAAGTGCTTAAACATTAGCATCTGCTAGAACGCAGCCGTATGACTATCGAGAAAACATTTACAGTCATCGCAGGACATTCGTAGCTGAGGAACAGAAAAAGAACTTAGCTAGGCCAAGCCCGGTTATGCAAGCGAAAACTTTGTTATATTTCATTATGCTGTGTTGCTAATCCAGATTAGACTCATACATATAATCTATATAGTTTACGAAGCGGAAGCTCGAATAAGGAATATCATATGGTTTGCTGTGTTTTAACTTCCCCATGGCTGTCTGCGAACGTCAAGGAAATGCTGTCGAAGCTCTGGTTCCGGCGCGCGAGTCCTCAATTGTCTGTGGACCTCAAGGGCACCAGAGCCGGGTCTTGACGCCACGAGGCTTTTGAGAGCTTCTTGAAGGGGGACTTCCGAGGAGGCCAGCCAGATGGACAGCGGTAGCGGTGAAGGAAAATTGTAGGCAGGGGAACGAAGCGCTGTATGGCATTATGTCAGACAACGTTGTATATCTGTGGAGATATATAACGGTACCATTAAATCTTGCCAGACCCATGATGATGAAGAATAAGCAGGTGTGCGAAGTCAAAGATGAACCGAGCGCTGCCGGCTCCGCACGGTGCAGGAGAGATTGAATTGCCGGCGTCGATGACCCTGGCTGGAAGACGCCAGTAAAGCTTTAGCTTTAAATGTTAAATTGCTACCACTTTCTCTGGAATTATAATTGAATCATCATCATCATCACCACCACCACCACCATCATAATCATCATCATCATCATTAGCCTGACTATACCCACTGCAGGGCGAAGGCCTCTTCCATATCTCTCCAATTAACCATGTTCTGTGCTAGCTGCATCCACTTGACCCCTGCGAACTTCTTAACCTCATCCGCCCATCTAACGTTCTGCGCCCCCTGCTACGCTGTCCATAACTGGATAAAAAAAGGTATATGTTTATTGGGAATTGGGCTATTTCAAAAACATATCTCTGTTCAAGTGATGGTATTGGGGCTTACTCAAAATAACATGGATAGAAAGGCTCTTATATTACAGTGAACGGGGATAATACCTAACTGTGGCGCCGCTTTTCAGCCAGAGAGTGAGCTGTCTGCTGTTTGTCATTTTTTTAACCTTCTGGAAGAACTTTCACAATACTCATGCACACATGCTCGCTAGCATGAGAAGTGCCAGCGGTGGCACGTTTTCGAGGAGCATTCATACTGCCGCGTTACAAATGTTCGTACCTGACTGCCAAAGTATGTGCATTCTCGTTTTACATTGGTTAACTTATGCTTTCAAATAACATGTTTGTGTTTCCGAGATTTTAATGCGCTATTTTTACGTGATGACGAACGACATTTCAATGTGCATGGAAAATTACCTGATGGAATTTACTTATTATAGAGAACAAATTCGTCCGACGTCATCCTAAAAATATACGAAGAACTGTCTACGTTATCGAGTTTTCGATGTGTGACATTCTGCTGAGCAAGCAGAATATATGTGTTGTGCGCCCGTAGAAGCGCCTCATGATCACACAAGGAAGAGGTCACTGAACGGGAAATTCTTGTCCTCAGAACAGACCAATTTTTCTATGAACGACTAAAGAATAGAAAGTGTAACTGACGAAGTGAACTTAGAGTATCGATAGATGAACTGCTAGCAGCAAGTAAAAGAAAGAAAAAAGGGGTCACATTGTATACTTCAGAAAAGTAATCACCCAGAAAGATAGCCAACGTATAGGAGACTGTAGTAACAGTACTCCAACAAAGAATCCACGCACGGGACCTATGGGAATTCCTGAATTATAGACAAAACAGCTGTGATTTCGTTTTCCATCCTTCCGCAATTCCAATATTCATTTAAACAATGACTATAGCCTCACATGAAACAAATTTCGAACTAGAGAATAATAAGGTTTGACTGCCTAATCTAATAGCTTTAAAAACATTTGTTGAGGACGGTAAGAGGGATCGAGAAAATTATCAACTGCTTCATGTCCGGTCCAAAGCAAGCCATGAATTCCGGTTTAGCAGCCGGATAGTTGTGAATTTAGAGAAGTGTCCGAGTGAAAACTCAGGCTAATTTCACATTGCCGCTTAAAGCACTGGCTGCATACACTGACCCTGTTCTCTTCATGGCTTTCGTTACAGGACGTCACCGGCAAACATCGTATAAAACGCTTTAATGAGTGTGAGTAATGCCATTGCCTGAAGTTGACACTCGTCATAAATAGAGATTATAACGGACAGCTTAGGGCAACTACACTGGAGAACAATTGTAGGAGTCAGTACGCTGTGATATTATTTTAATGTCGTCTGGACAATGAGCCGCATTTCTCTAACCTGGCAGATTCGGCGTATCCCAGGAGTGCAGAACCTAAAGCCCTAAACGCCGCTGAGGAGAGGGACAAATTAAAATCTAAAAATGTATCAGTAATAATGATATCGTGGCACCAAAGACTAAAGGTTTAATGGGCAAAACAAGAGAGGTTAGGTGTTTCGCGCTATAACATTCAGTTCAGGTAAGAAGGATGAAAAGACCAACAGAGGAGCGATGAAAATATCTTAGCCACCTGCCTTTTCTTATTGTTGCCGATGGGATGCGTTTATTCACAGATGAACGCAGATGATGTGGTGTGGAGTCGAGGTAGAACAGGCAGCCAGGCCAACGCACCTCGCACTTCGTCAGCCTCCACTTCAAGCCACACAATCACTTTCCCTTCTTTCAAATCACTCGCTGCGCAGCGCGTGACAATTTCCCCCGTTGCAGATGAAGCTCGTCCTCGAGCAAGTCAGGTTGTACGACGCACGCAGCGCTAAAGACGAGCCTCATGGGCTGCTTGGGGGGTGCGTTAGCGGCGATTGTGGGCGGCAACTTTGGCGACCACATAGTTCATTTCGGCTAACTGAGTAGCCGCGACGAAGGGGCCAGTGTACTTGAACAAAAACTTCTGGTATAGAACTCGCTTGCGTAAAGAAGTTAAAAAAAAAAAACGCAAAATCTCCCGGAGAATATGTGGCCTCAACGTTGCGCTTGTCATAGCGTCCTTTGGAGTGGACCTGTGAGGACAAATGGTGCAAGCGGACCAGCGAACGAGCTTCCCCAGCACGACATACCACCTGATAGACAGAAGGGTCGTCGTGAGGTGAAAAGGGGAACATGATATCTAAAAACGTGCGGGGCATCCTGGCCTAGAGTAAATAAAACGGGAAATACCCGGTGGTCTCATGGTTCGCGGTGTTATACGCGTATGTCACGAAAGGCAAAACGGTGTCCCATGGACAGCACGTTGGTAAGGGTGCGGTCTGTGCGCTCAGTTAGGCTGCTGGTCTGTGGGTGGTAAGGTGTGGAGTGGCGGTAGATCGAGCCCCACAGCCGAAGTAATTCCTCGACTATGACAGCAGTGAGCTATCGTCCGCGATCGCTGATAATAACGCTGGGAGCACTATGACAGAGAACAATCGACTGCCGCATAAACGACGATACATAACTTGCCTTAGCGGATACGAGAGCTGCAGTCTCCACTTACCTTGTTAAGTAATCTACACAGACCATAACCCAGGGACGTCCTTCTGCAGACTTGGGAAATGGGCCGAGCAAGCCGATGCCAACTTTTTCAAAAGGCGCCGATGGTAGCCTTACCGGTTGCAGAAGACCTGCAGGGAATGGTGTGAGACCTGAGGCGCTGACATTGGTTACAGCTTGATACGTATTGTTTTGCGGTCTTATACATTTTAGGTTAGAAAAAAACGCTGGCGAAGTCTGTGAAATGTACGAAAGAACCCAAGGTGACCCCATGCGATATCGTCGTGCATGGCTGGCAGCATATAATTGCGTAGATTTCTCGGGACAACTAAAAGTACGGATTCACCTTCAGCCGAGTAATTGCTCTTGCACAGAAGTCCGTCCTGCATGATGAAAGGTGTAGAACGTGCTCCTGTGTAGGCCGCAGCAACAAAAGATGGCAGCGTAAGGTCCTTTTGTTGCTCTCGACGGAAGGTCTGTGTTTGAAAATGGCATGAAAGGCGAGGCCAAACATCCCTCGAAGTCTACCTCTCCGGTAGTTGTCGGCAACTGATGGCGCGATAAGCAGTCAGCATCACTATGGCTACGACCACCTTTGTAGGTGATAGAAACTTCACACTCTAGAAGGCGTATGGCCTAGCGCGCTAGACGGCCATATGGCTCGCGTAGGCCTATATGCCAACATAAGGAATGATGATCGCGGTCATGATCGTAAACGAACATCTATATAGGTATGGGCGGTATTTGTGGCGGAAAAGACAACAGTAAGACATTCTAGTTCAGTTGGTTTAATTGTTCTCTGACTTCGTCAACCTGAGACCGGCATACGCAATTAGATGCTCGGCACCACGTTGAATCCTTGTGCAGAAGGGCAATTAGGGGATGTGCAAGGTGCGCAAAGCCAGGGATGAAGCAGCGGAAATACCCCGCCGGGGTGGCGCAGTGGTTACGGCACTCGACTACTGTTCCCAAGGACGCGGGATTGAATCCCGGCCTCGGCGGCCGGTTTTCGATGGAGACGAAAAGCAAGGCGCCCGTGTGCTGTGCGATGTCAGTGCACGTTAAAGAACCACAGGTTGTCGAAATTTTCGGGGTCCTCCACTACGGCGTCTCTCATAGCCTGAGTTGCTTTGGGACGTTAAACCCCGCAAACCAGACCAACCAAACCAAAGCAGCGGAAATACGACGACAGTCCTAGTGCGAGATGCCGGGCTAGTTGTTAATGTTTTCTTTAGACAGCAAAAGGTGCAGCACAGAGACGCACAGGAGAAAATGACGGACCGTCTGCGTCCGTCTAAGACAACTACGAAAATTTTTAGTTGGACGTGGTTTTTCAAAGTCTCTTAACTTCAGCAAGCTTCTGCGGATCAGGTCGAATGCCGTCCGTATCCACGAGGAAGCCAAAGACACGTTTGCTGCTCTCCGAAAGGGAAGTTCTTAGAATTCATAATGACTCCAGCCTTGCTGATATAATCGAGGATGATTCCAAGGCGTTCATGGCGTGCTTCAAATTTTGTCTTGTCAGAGATGATAGCATCATCCAAATAGCCCATACAAATATCCCATATGTGGCCACGAAGAACCGTATCCATGAAACGCTCGAGCGTCACAGGCGAATTGCACAAGCCGAATGGCATTAGACTATATTAGAACAAGCCGTTGTTACGAAGGCAGCCTTTCATCTGTCACACGGGCGCATTATTATTTTCTTATACCCGGAGCGGAGATCAACGGTCGAGAAGTTCGACGCTGAGCACAGACTGTCGACAGCGTCATCAATGCGTGGCAGTGGGCACACATCCTTTTTAATGACCGCTTTCAAACGACGATAATCAGCGCAAAATTGCCAGGAATTGTCCTTTTTCATCACTAGTATTACGGAAGCGGCCCACGGGCTGGAGGACTCCCGAATCACTCCTTTCTCTAGCATCTCTTGGACTTGATAGTAATAATTTTGCGCTCGACTGGAGAGACCCGATACGATTTCTTCCTGATGAGGTTGACGTTCCCGTGCTAATTGGATGTTGCACGCGAGAGTCTCGCACAGAACAAAGAAGTCCTATCCTGGCAAACTAACCTCATGTCATTAGCATTATGGAGTAAAGCGTATGGTTTTATTATCAATACTAAAAAAAAACTAAAGCTGCCCTGTTCAGCTCTAAAACCCGCAAAGTGTGACATACAGGATTCATTGGTACTAAATAATTCAAATATCTCCATTGTACCTGTTGTCAAATGCCTTTGTGTATTGTTTGAAGAGCACATGCCATGGAACGAGCATACGGATTTTGTCATCTGTAAAATCTCAAGTGTAATTGGCATCTTTTCTAAACTGCTATCTTGTTTACCAAAGAGCATCGAACTATTATTGTACAAATATTTATTTATGTCAATTATACACTTCTCATTTACAGATTCCAGAAAAAGGCTGTTCAAATAATCGTGAATGTTCCATATGAAAGCCACACAAACCATATTTTTGTAGAATTGAAGCTAACATGTATCCCTGAAATTTGCATAACAATGTTAATCAAAAGTTATAAGGCAGGTAATAAAAGAATAACAATGTTCTTAGTCGTATCGCAAATTTATCTCAAGTATGCACACGCAACACTCGCTAATTCAACAGTGATAAATTCCTCGCCTGCGCACTAATTATGTTGAACGAATGTTGAAATATCTTCTCCCGTTTTTTAATTAATTGGTACTTTGTAATTTATCAGATGTATAAAACTGTATGATCCTGTATTACTATTATGCACCTGTGCTTTTTTTGTATGTTGTCATGTACGTACACGGGGCCGCGGACCCCGCCAATTATCACGTTCAGGCTTTTTTCTGCTGCCTTTCAACACTATTGATCTTGAAAATAAACTGATTGATTGATTGAAAGTCAAGCACAGAAACATGAGACGCGAGGACGTCCTGCAGTGCGCGTTGATTGGTAGAGGATAGCGACTTGCTGATCATCGCTCCTAACTCATCAGAATAGTCCGGCGTCTTTAGTGTAGTTCGGGAGTAATCTGAAATGGCCGGGATAGCTTCGTTAACATAGTGTTCAAATCTTGTGAGTTTAGAACCAGCTGGCAGACACACAGGCTCTGCGGATAGGTTCAGGGCCCCCAAGTGCCTACAACTGTATTCTGCGTCGACAACAACACGAGGGAGCAACACATTTTTCTTCAACACATTGCAGGTGTCTGGTTTAATTACAAGCTGACAGTGCCCCAGTAGAATTCCGGAAGGCTGTGCGGGGCGAAAGCGGCTGTCTGAGCTGGCAAGACATCTTGCGTGATAAGAACCAAATCGTCGCTGCTCGGGTACGAATCTTCGACTAAGGTGGAGAGCTTGTGTCGCCGCACAGAAATTTCGCCTGCTCCAATGAAGAGTGTTGTGCCACACTCGCGCAAAATGTCAATCGGCAGAATGAAGTCATGCGTATCATGAGATTATTATCAACACAAAAAATTCGGTACTGAAACTTGTGCCGCCCAATTCCATAGAGGCCGAGTGAAGACCGTCAGGAGCTAAATTTATTTCACCCCCAGCGCCGCAAAATGTGGTCTCGGTCCCACGCAAACATAACTCTCTGGCCGAGACTAAATGAAAGTGTCATCACAGACATAGCGGCACCAATGTCCACCAATGCAATTGTGTTAGCATGTTCACATGCACACACACTTTGTTCTTCAGCATGACAATAGGAAGAAGTATGGGCGAAGTTCCAGGCCTGCGACCTTATCTCAATCGGTCGCACCAGCTAGTTTCCCATGGGTGGCGGGCTGGTGCGGCGACGAGGCGACGGTGAACGTCGCAGCCGGATAGGAGGCGGAGTAATGCTGCGCTAGGAGGTAGGAGAATCAGCGCGGTCGGTACGGGAAAACGAGAGTTGGCGAAGAGAAGCAGGCGGCTGTCATGTCATGCCATCTTGAAATCAAGATGGACGTTGTGCGAAAGCACGCGTAGCTCGATGACGCTGGCAAGAGCGAGAGATGTGTCTGCTGTGGCCGCAACTGTAAAAGACCGGCGCCGCTCGGTTACCGTAGAAGCAGGAGGGAGGACGCCGAGTGGAATCTAGGATATCCGGTGGCCGTGTGTTGATGTGGTTCAGACGAAAATTCTTCGTACGAATACTGATCAGGTTGATGTCGGTGTTCGCAAAATTCGAAAAGGAGGGGTCGATTGTGTCCGCCCTAATCGGTGTGCCGCTCGTTGTCGGTGCATTCAGCCCAGGGAATAAGATGGTCCACACATGGCTCAAGCAACGATCATGCGTGGTACGCTTCATTGTGGGCGGCACCCTGTAGATGAGAGGTCAAATGTTCCCGCACGATCAATCAAACCATCGAGGCGATGCCTTCACAAGCAGGAAGGTGGATGTGGGCTACTTGTGAGGTTAGTTAGCCGACCAAATTCTGTGGAAATTTGCCGCGACTTGAGTACCTCAAACGCACGGCACTGCATCATCACGTCAGCTGTAGAGGCAAGGTTGTCTTTCTTGATAAGAAAGTTGTCAATGTCTTCAGCAATTCCTTTAAAGAGGTGGCCCACTTGTCTTCTTCAGACATGTTTATGTTGACAAGCCAGCAAACTTTGAGCATTTCCTCGGTGTACTTCATGCATGTCTCACCTGGAACCTAAGTTCTTTGTGCGAGGGTCTGCTCGGCCCTCTTTTTCTTAGCCGAAATGTTACTGAAGCACTTGGCGATTTCGTCCACAATCCGGGTCTAAGTTGTAAGTGCGTACTCGTGATTCTCAAGCCACAGGAGGGTCCCGGCGAGAAGGAATGTAACATTACCGAGTTGAAAATTCGAATCCCAACAATTGTACTTGCTGACTCGTTTGTAATGGGTCAGCCAGTCTTCAACGTCGTCATTAGATTCACCTGTAAAAGAGTGGGATTCCCGATGAGGTGGCCAAGACCTGGGTTGTTTGGAAGATTACGTCTGAGCCTCTTGAGTTGGCAGACGTAGGTTTCCGACTGGAGAGGTGGTAAAGCAGCTAATGCAGAGGCTGCAGGCAAAGTGCAGCGGATCTAGGATGACGTACCGAGAAGACTTCCATCAAATATTGTTATGCATTGGATGCGTTTATTCACAGATGAACTCAGATGATGTGGGATTTCCTCGAGGCGGAACAGGCAGCCAGACCAACGTCCCTCGCATTTCGTCCGCCTCCTCTTCAAACCACATAGTCTCTTATATTATTGTACTGCGTGTATACCAACGTTCTGAAAAAAAAAAAACAGTCAGAAATGAAAAATGAGCGAAACAATTGTCTAGTAGGCCATTCATCGTACTCGGGAATGAAATGATGCAATGCATGATGCAGTAATCCAAGGTAAATTTTTCTTAGCCATATAACCCTAAACAAAACTAAGCTGCGAAGATGATCGAAAGAACATAAAAGGACCTTTTCGTCGCGGTCTCTTTGTATGTGTAAGGGGAGGGGGTGCGTTGACGTTAACACGTTTTTGTCTGTTGTGCACCCTACGTCATGGACAAAAATGTATGTATGCGCGCTTGTAAACACTGCTAAGCATTAAGCTTTCCTTTTTGCCTAACTTATGCATATGCGCCTGGTTTTTCCTTACTGGCTTTCTGTGTATATCTTCCACGTAGCAGGCTCGCCAATATAAATTTTGTAGCCGATTATTACTGCTCTTTACCTTTCTTGGCGTCCTCATTTTTATGTCAAGCAAGCCATTTGCGGCTCTATTATTGACAGCGTGGACACAACAATAATAAAAAACCCTGCTATTAGCAAGCCATGACAGCACAGACTCGGTGTCATATGTCAGTGATGCTCATGTCATATAGGTCAATGAGTAAGCCATTTCCCTGTTCTGTACTACAGTGTTGAGACAAATTCTTGCTGCTACGCCCGTTAGTGCATGCCGAGTACATAAAATTACCTTCACTACACACGTATAACCAGCGTTTCGGGCATCTCGCCCACCAGTTCTTATGTGTATAGTATAGTGGTGTGAGATCAGGAATTCGAACGGTTTCAGATCAACCACGCAGTGTTTAGAATTTCCGGCTGCTTTATTCTTGAAATGTAGCTGCTTACTGTGTCAACTAGGTTCATTCTTTCGTAGCGATGCCCTTTGCGCGCGCACTAATGAAAGCAGCACTGACGTGTGTATGAAGCCTGACACGCCCTGCAGGCTAGGCCATTCACCTGTCAAAGGCCACGCAAGGGCCAGGCTCAGTGACAGGCCTAAGCTACGGAGTAATGTCCGTCGATGGCATTTCAGTTCGGAGGAGGCTCTACTTTGTGATCTTACACTTGGTATCTATTTGCAGCCTTGGCAGTGCAGGAGCGCTTGCTAATCAAGAGCATGGAGCTGGTCGTGATCGGCTATAAATAAAAAAAAAAAAAACTCATTTCAATAAAGACAAGCGAGAACTTTGCTCATTCTAAAGTATGTCGGTAATAAATTTACGGTGTTTTTATTTCGGCAAAAAAGAAAGAGCGCGTAGAATGTTTTTGTTCAAAATTGCAAGATATATATCTACTTATTTGAAATATGACGATGTCGCTGACAGTTTAAAAAGGAATGAATAAAATCATTAATGCTTAAAGAGAAACTGCTAAGGACACCACTGCTAAAATTGCGCCTTTACTTTATATCCATGCGGCTGAGTCAATGAAGTCGGCAACAACATGCGATTTCTTGCCGTTTTTATATTAGTTGCAGTTGCTGCCGCAGATACCGATTTTTTTAACAGGGAAGCCATGGAGGACTTTTTTGAGGTGAGAAAATTTCTTAAAAAAAAAAAAAAAAAAACTTTGGTGGAAAGTCTTATTCCAGATTCGCAGAGGAATTCCCATGATGGATTATTCAGAGTGTAGATATCTACTTTTTAATCAAGTATTTATTCCATTTCAACGGGCAATTAGTCAAAACATAATATTTATTTTACCCAATGGTACTGTTCACTATAGCGTGCATATTTCTAAATTTTCTTGTTTTTTTAGAATTATAAAATCTTATTTTGGATCATCATAACGCACTGCCCTCTGCGCAATGCGAAATATATTATTTGTTATTATTCAATATTGCTACGCTCGAAGGCCTTCACGAAGGTCGGGGTGTCAGAGACCACTTGTCAGCTACTAGAAATTTTAACGACCGCAAAGAAGGTGAGGCGCTAGGTGCTGTGGAGAAGAATGATGTTTATTGGTAGGGCACACGCTCAGAGTCACTGAGACTAGTAGCTGACAATGCATCTTTGACACCACGATCTTCGTGAAGGTCTTCGAGCCTAACAACTTGGTGGAGGCTTGCTGGGTACGACCTCATCAACCGCGGAACTACCGCTCGGACCTAGCGCCTCATCTTTCTTGCGGCAATTTCAAGAGATATATTTTCACAAACAGACCTACCATTGAGAAAGTTTGTTCAAATTACAATCAAATAACAAAAAAGCAAGAATTCGAATCTTCCATTCAAACCTTACACAAGGATTCCAAAGTTCCGCATTCATGGGAGCTTATACCCCTAGGCGTGTAGTAAAAGCGTAGAGCGTATGTGCTGTGGGATCGATATCAATCTTTAGAAAATGTAGGCGAAGCGAATACTTTTTGAATGCATTTTCCACTATTTAGCAGTAGGAAAGTGCAATTTATTAGATGAGTTCGCACTTGCATATGCGTCTTGGTCAGCCTGCCAAACCTCTTGTATGTACTCTAGCTTATATCAGCACCAGTTCAGTTAAGAACTTTACCCATAAAAGCTTAGTTAATACATCTTAATTTGCCTATGTTTACATTTAAGATCAGTCCAATAGGGATAGCGAATTATTTTTTTACGCACAGGCTGAGAATTCCGGAAGGCTAGAAGGAATGTCTGGCCTAATCTACGCTGCTTGCAAGTCTTGACCTCGAACTGCAGCTCTTTGGCATCAAGCATTGATAACGAAAACATTCGAGCGTGGTTTTAAATTTCTTGAGCATGCCTTCTACCTTGCGGCAAAATGTAGCTCAAGGATAGATCTCAGAAAAAAGTACGTTTACACATATGTCCAGATTACTTTCGTGGAATTCATGTGAGCGCAATGGTTCACTTTTCGCCTTTGAAAATTATGATTTTAAGTGATTTTGATTTTTTGTGGCCATTGCACCTTCAAACTGAGCCGCTACCCTCCAGTTAAAATAGACGTTATTCTAACTTATACTTTATCTGTCAACAAAATAAAGGGCTGCAGAGCTCACACTCTACGCATTGTGACACGGAAAGGCTTTGCTTGCGCTAATAACCGATTAGGTGCTTAGTCTCATATAATTTGTTCATTTTTAGCTAAGACAAGTACTGCCCACGAGGCATGAAAAAGGAGTCCTTAATATGTCTAGTTGTATATGTGTCCATCTATATTGTTTCCAGAAAGCTATCATAATTTGCGGAGGTATATTATTGGCCCTCTAAAGAAAGGTCAGCTACGTGGCCAGCTGCTAAGTTAAATCACTCACACAGTGGGCGCACAAGGCATCATCTGAGAGCATGCCGCCGAGAAAAGAGGGATTTGTTATTTGAGACGGCCCTCGCGACTCCGAAGTGGCGCCGCTGTCACCTGGAAGCTTAATTTTCATGATTCCGATTATGTTTTGTGGCCTAGAAAAATAGTTTACGGAAACCCTAAATTGATGGAAACAACGTAGATACCTGTTTTCGAGACAATCTACAACTTGTGCATTGATGCTTTTTTCTTCAAGCTAATAATTAAAAAGTTGTCATTTGGTGTTTACTAAAAAAAAAAATAACTTATGCTAACAAACATTACTGCAGACTTGGCCAGATGATGGTTCCACTACAACAGGATGCAGTCTGTTTTAGGACTTTGGTCACAATGTAGCTGAAAAACCTGGTATATAGGTGATATACTCTATAAAACGTAATGCTCACGTAACCTATTGGCGACTTTTTATGTAAGGAAATTGCAGTGATTATGTCTATACTTGTCATAAAGTGTGGTGAAAAATATTGCCCCCGTCACCGGTTTGTAATACACTTAACTATTATTGAGAACTGCAAATACAAGGCCTATCTTCAAGGGGCAGAAAAAGCATAGGCCAAAATAACTGTTTCGGAAAATATCTTGTGTTTGCACGGGATATACAGTTTTCAATTTCTCGTCTCTTCCCTTACCAAAATTTCAAAGGAGGACTCTAGCACTGTCTAGGGAGGGCCAATGATTATACATGAATGCGATATGATGATGAAATGTAGATATTGTTACGGAAGAGGAAGGCGAAAGAAGCGGGCAATGGTGCGGGCAGGAGCGCTCGCGCTAGGCCCACTAACATTTCATTAAACGTTATCTCGCGGTCATCGAATATCTTTCTGTTCCCTGTTCTCCCGTTTTCTTTGACTTGCCGCTCCGTAACAACATATTGCAAAAAGCAAATGTATAACCAGGTTAGATTTAGTTGGCGCCTTTACTCTGCTCCCAACGAGTAATGTAATATTCAAAAATTAATCTAAGGCCGAATATCGAAAATTGCACCAATTATTATTTTCATTTTAGGCGTTGGTTCTGCTTACTCAGAATGGTCACGGAGCAGAGATTTAAGAAATTGCCTGAGTCGATAATGTATAAAGAACATTTATCTCAATTGCACTACGCACACGGAAAATGTAGCTTTTAAAAGCTAGACGCGATGAAACAATTATTTGTAGGTCCCACCTGGAACCGCTTTCGCTTACAAAATGCGATGCGTTAAAGCGTTTTTTGTTTTGTGCTGTTACTTGCGCACAGGAAGCACATCACAGCATAGCGAAACAGTGACCATAGAGTCCTTTTCTGTATAGACGTTACATTATGAATCGATGGCTGTAAAAGTGATATAAGAATGTCATATAAGTACGTTCCATATACAGATATTCTGACCATGCAAATGTTGCACTCGATGTTAGCGCTGAGTATTTTGTTGCTGTGTGAACAAAATGAATTCAGCAAACTAGATGAACGCGTTGTTCCCAATGAATGATGTGAAAAACCTTCAAAAATGTCATTCTCCTTTTCAGTCATGTAAAACTGGAAAAACGTCATTCTCCTTTTTTAATCAAGTACGATAATCGATAGTAGACAAAACTTTGATTGTTTATGCTACCTTTAGTCGCTTCGCTAAAATACGAAGAAATGGTTCTCTCTTGCAGTTCATGAAGCAAGTTGACAAACTCTGTCTTCATCAGAGGAGCTACTCTCATATCATTGCGAATAATGAAGTTGAATGCGTGTGCCTTGAAAAAACATTGACAGGAGACAGTGTGTTTATCTTTATGCTAACCTATCGTTTTGGCGATAAGAAGTAAGTGTACCCATACTTATATCAGTGTAAAGATCACAGTAGCAGCAACAGCGCGTATACGCATAGATTTATCAAACTGAAAGCAAAAAGACTGTCTTGAGGGAAAATCAGGCCAACTACTTGTACAAATGTAATGTGCCTGACGGACAGAAACAACATTATCATGTGGTCTCCAGAAAGAATAAAAGTCAGAACAACTTACATTTGAACTTGACATACCATAAAAAAAGAAACTTCTTTTGTCCGCAGACGACCGAAATCAAGTTAAACGATCAACTCACATCGATTAGCAGCTGTGGTAGGATTGCATCAGCTTGCTATGAGAAGGAGAACGTAGGCTTCTAGGAAAGGGCTGTTCAGGAAAAGCTGAATAGCCTTGACTAGAGAAATAATGAAACACTTGGGGCCGTGAAAAGATATGTGAATGTCCTCAGTTGTAAAAAATGGTATGAAGAGCGACCAGGCCACATTTGTAGCACTAGAGTAAGAGAAAAAGAGCCCTTAAAATGATTTAAAGTACTTCTGTCGACGAATAAGAGGGCCAAAGGCAAGAAACGCAACAGTCTTCAACGATCAGAGGCGCGACAATTTTGGATATGGCAGCTGTGGGGATTCACAATCCCCTGCCTCCATTATAACGACCGCGCGTATTTAACACGTGTGATTGCGCACAGTATTACGGCGGTTGGCGGAGGGGAGGGCACACTGGCCACCCGCCCACCGCCTCCCAGTCATCCGCGGTGACGCTGCCACTGGCTTCCCTCTTTCCTCCCGGAGTAACCCGGGAGGAAAGACTTCATCAATGACAGTGAACCTTTACGTCTTCCGACACGCTGGCTTAAAGCGTTTCGCACTTGAAACAAGGCTTTTCTGAGTTTTCGCGTGTGCAGGACACGACTCGTTTTCAGTTTTGAACCCCGTGAAACACGGTAACTCGAACCACCTTTGCAGGCTGAAATGTTCGAAACTATTTTGCCCCAGAAGGAGCGCAGCGGGGTTTGCGGAGCCTCTTCCAAGCGCACACCCCTGTGAGAGCCGTGCGCCAGGCCGGGGGACGCTTGTACCCATTTTTACCGGTGGGTGTCCGGTGACAGGTTTCGAACGAGCCGAAGCGGTGGCCTTGTGGTAGAGCATCCGCCACGCATTCGGGAGGTACCGGGTTCGATCCCTGGTGCCGCCGGTTACCCACCGGTTTTTCAATGGGTGCAAGCTTTCCCCCGGCCTGGTGCTCGGCTCTTCTGGGGTGAAATGCTTGGGAAAGGGGTCACGGCCTAAATAGTTGCGCCGATATGGCAGTGATTCGTTCCGCCATCGGACAACAATAAGTCCGCCTCGAGCGGCAAAAGCCCATTATGCGGCCCTTTTTTTGTCACAGCCGAGTTGTTTTGTTTTCAGCACGGCCTTTGCAGGCCATTGTTGTTCGAAACTAAGCCCTCAAAGAAGCACAGCAGGGTTAGAGAGCCTCTTCCAGACGCACACCCCTGAAAGAGCCGAGCGCCGGATCGGGGGACGCTTGTACCCAATTTTACTGGTGGGTGTCCGGCGGCGGGTTTCGAACTGACCACCTTCCGTTGCGAGTCGAGGATCGCGTCTGGCGCAACTGACCGGGGCTCTTCGGCGGTTGAGCGCGCACGCGCGCGGGCATGATTTCCGCCGAGGGAGACCACCACCGTCACCGAGTATCGCCCACTCACCGTACGCACTTACCGCAACGGGATGTGAGCGAGAAGCCGCGCCAGGTGAGCAGACTCTTCCTCTCGCCTCCTGTACGTGCTTCCCCTTTAGGTGGCTTTATTTCACCCCCGTACGCGGCGTTCGCTCGCTACGGCGGTTGTATTTGTGGGCTGTTGATTTGCCGTGTACAACTGCTAGGGCAAATTAAAGCTTAATTGTTGGAGTGCGCAACTCGGTGGTTGTCTCCTCTGGCCCGAACCCGCCGCAGTGGCGATTTCTCTCACCGTGGGTTGGGGGTCTCGGCTCTGTCTGGTAGGGCTGGCACGTCGGGGCTAGAAGGCGACTGTACTATCTAGTCCCCCCCCCCCTCCCCCCCGTTGCGCATTCTTGCGAGAATAACTCCCATACAGTTTAAGACTATAAGCTCTACTAGGTCCCAAAGTCTATCTTCAGATGTGAATAACTTACACGCGCATTTTAATTTGATAAGTTTCAGAGCAACAGACGTACTTAGCAAGTGAAGAGAACTTCAGCACTCAGGAAGTGCGCACGTGCCGTAGTTGCTTTGACTGTACCATAGCAAAATATGTTATCCATGCCTACTCATAGGCGCCTAAATCAAAGGATACCGATAGTCACGTATAAGGCCACGATAGAAGAAAGAAAAGTGCTCCGTTGGCGCGCCAGCGCTGCTAAACTGAAGCTTAACTAAAGCTGATCCAAGCTATAGACGTAGCTCTCGCTACATATATCCTTGCCTAGCTGAGATAATCCCACCGTCAATGTTTTAGGGTGCTATGATTTCCGCCGATTCTGATGACGTTCCTACCGGGCACTGGCACACGGGACTAAATTTCGCGGCCTCTGTGAGCAATAAAACTCTGTCGCATATAAATAGGCCGAGTGTATATTTAATTAACCGCCTGCCGAGACGGAGATAGCAGCTTTCATGCTGCTTATTATCTAAATCACCTAATTTCTGAACGCAGACACAAGTCGTCTGCTCGAGCAGCTATGGAGATGCAGGAAGCTCCTATGGTATACGCTACCTCGTCTAACAAAGAACCGTGTTATATCTTCTTGTTGCCAATACGGATTCCTGGTTGCATGATGGCCAGCTCAGGTACTCAGAACTGATCAGGGATGTCCAGGGACTGACTCGCGCATTTCCTTCGACTGCAACTCCAGAGTGGTGTCTAGAGCCGCTGTATTCAATATTTTCTGCATTTAGGCACAGCAAGAACGGTATAATTATGCGCTCACTGAAAAGAGGTACTTTCTACTTTGCTGCTGCCTTGGATAAGCATCATATTGGGAAAAGGTATAACTCTCCGGCGCTCCTGAAGATTGGATTCGGAGCGCATGTCTATAAAAGAAATGTGTACGCTTTATGCGAATCTCACCTCAGGGATCTAAAAGATCCGCCGTTTATAGAAGGCTACCTCTGGGAAGGGTGCAACAGAACGAGAACGGAAAAAAAGGGAGGTGGGTTAGGTATCTTGATACACCAAGGAACAAATTGGCAAAGAATAAAATCATATTGCAAAGCACATACCTGAGTATTAGGAACAATTGCCGGCATAAGGATTCTATAAACCAAAAAGTGTCTCAAGTAGGAAAGCATGAAGTATGCATCGCAATAAAGCACCTGCTCCAGGCGCGCTATAGAAACGCTTGCGAAAAGAGCGACAGAGAAAGGCCCCTTGTAAAAGTGCTGCAACAGGCGACCACGATCTGGTAATGTTACACTAGCTGACTGCTCATCGTGGCTCTGTCGGATCGCCTTCTTCACCGCGTCTTAGGAAGTCCGGTGGGTGGGTTGGAGGTTGATGTTTGAAGCGCCGCTTCAAAGCCAGCGCCAAGCTAGGTGCTTAGCAGCGTTGATAACAGTTCCCGAAACGTTGCGTTTGCATCGCAGTGCTTGATGTTGTGTGCGAGCAGCGGAATACCCTTCTCTATCGGACTATTCTTCTAACTACGCTTGTTATCCCACAGGCGGCCCCAGGGGGAGCAGAAGGGCGCGCTGTCGACACGACCATGTCCCGCATGCGTCTCCGTAGTCGTACTAACCGTAGCCCGTTGCTTCCTGTATCAGCGTGTATGCCCTTTCAGCGGCTCTAGTAAAGGTTTCGGCACATGCGTGCGGAATTAACTGAAGACAACCCTCCGCGGCTTGACCCGTGAATTATTTCTGACGTTCTATATATCGCGCTCTGGTATGGGCTTAGGTAATTTTGTTTCTTTTAAGCTTTCGTTCTTTATTTCACGTTCAGCAATTGTACAGAATGTGTACATCGCCCTTAATTGTGTAAGGTGTCAAATAGGTCATCTGCTTTTAAATAAAGTAACATCTCGATCAGCGTCTTTACTAGGCTATTGAAGCAACGTGTGCGCGTAGTGCTGCATAAGCCTTCAACTCATTCGGGAATTTTTCAATGTTTAACGGGCTTGGGTAATTAAATTTTCATAAAAGCTGCGCTCTTCACAGCAGTTAAGCAGATTGTACTTACCGATCGTCAATCGCTGTCTGGTTTTTCAATTTTTCGGCCTAGGTTTCTGCCCCTGTTTTCATAATTGCACCTCATTTTACACGTTACCCTAGTCAAAACTTGTTCTTTTACACGTAACCGTATTATCTGTATGCATTTTCTTATGCTCATGCAGGAATCTTCCACCCACTTAATGCACGCAAACGCTGGGACATAAGTTGCGGTGGTTGCGGATGGGATCTCCTCGCAGAATTTTGCGCAGTGCATGATGCGCTAGCACTGTGGCGCGAGCGTCTCACTGCGGAAGTGCGCATCATCCCGACGACCTCCTTACTTTTGGTGCCTCACACGAAGCGGCGCCAACAACCCGTACTTTTAGTGCTTTTTAGAGAACAGTCTCGAACAGCCGCACCAGAGCGATTGACTGAGCATGGATAATATAGGAGGCTATGACTGTAGAAAGCTCCGAGCGGAGAATTAGAAAACGATATTGTGCAGAACAAGACTTCGAAGGCTGACCACTTGCTGTCGCTTGATCACATTGCTCCTGAGCTCCTCTTAACGCTGTCGCAACGAATGATGATGAACGGGAAGCGAACTGTGTTGCAGTGTTAGCATTCTGTTGCGGCGGCGACCGCAAACAGAGCTTACCATCGATAAACATTTTAAACCGCGGTTAAAATAGGCCTATTGTTTTGCGCTGTGACTTTAACAAGCTTGTGACGTCACAAATGTTAGGAGCCTGGAACCGAAACGAAACCTCCACCAAAAATTTAAATGATCTATCCGGCATATAGGAAAATTCCACGTCGCTCTTCGTGTACACTTTTGTCTTGGGCACTGTTCTATAGAAAAAAAAACAAACAAACAAGCAAGCGTCCCAAGGTTTCCAGTCTCCTGTGTTGGAAGCCTTGGCAGCTTGAAAACTGTTTGTACTGTAACCCGAACAAGCGCACCTTAAGCGTGGATTCTCCGAACGCTGGTTAATCAGCGAAAAAATGCAGGCAGAATGAGAGGCTCGCTACGACACACATACAAGCTGGAATCAACAGCCAGTGACACCCAGGAAAGCATGTATGTTTTTCTTTTGAGTGTTGATCCGTGTGCAATAGTTGTGTTAGTATTTATATAATTGATCAGAAAGCACAATATATACAATCACATACCCCCGTGGGTTCTGAACCCATTACCTCCGAATTTTTCGCCTGCTGCTCTACAGCCTCAGCTACGCTGAAGGCTGTTTAATCTTACACTTTCTCAGGTACTTAATTTATGTATTAGCTATCCTTCACAGTACTCGCCAGCTCCTCCCTCCACCGCAGCGGCAGGCAGGGAGTTATCAGGAGTTACAAAGAGTTACCTATGTTACCGGGAGTATGGCTTGGAACGTGGTCTAACGGGAAGGATGGGAGCTGTGTGACCCTCGTATGCTATCTATGGTATCAAGGTTGTAAGATTCGAGACCCTCGTTAAGATAATCAGCAAATACATGTAGAAAATGACTGGCTTGTTATGAAGTGCATACAAACACAGCCAACATCTTCTGAAATCGAGGAAAACATGGAAGACTTTTTTTAATCTGTATGAAACAACAATGCTATAACGAAGGTAATAGTAATTAGAAACTGGGACAAAAACAACCAGAATAAATTCTGGAGTCATGGGATTAGGTCCTATGGGCGGCATATATGGTTCCTTATACTTCTGCCACGGCGGATGGTCATGTGGGGTGCACACGTTGTTTGAACGTGTCGTCCTTGTCTTTCCATGAGCATCTTTTTGCCTGGCCGAGAATTTCGTTCCATCAACATGATCATCTTCAATGGGTACACTCGGAACACAAAACGTCTGATGCACTGAATTGTTGGATGTATTTTCGCTGCCTTCATGTAGTCTTAGCCTGCTAAACAGCGCAGTGCACTCAGCCATTTCTCAAGTTAAGCAGTAAGTTCATTTTTATACACCACCTTCATCAAGTTTCGTTTCATCGTTCTTAGTAAATAGGAGCGAAGTTTGTATTGACACCGCAGGCACGTTGACCTAGCTGGCAAAATATGCGATCATTCTGCATGTTGCGTTCACTCCTTAACTCGCCGCCTTGATTTAAAGTGCACACATATTTTCTTACTGGGAAGAGTTTGCTGGCAGTGTCAACCGAGTAACGGTTCTGCCTTGTTAGCATCTGGCAGGTTCTGTTTTGCAGGAGTCGTAGTTTGCACCATACATCTCTAAGTGCCGACCATGAAGCAACATACTGTGGATAGTTCATATAAACGTTACTGATGGCACTTAAGTCCTGCCGTGAACACGAAATGCCTGGGACAGATTCAGAAGCTGGAACAGCTGAACTAAAGGGGGTTATATGTGAGTTAAAAGATGGAATAAGGTGCCAAGAAGTGCAATAAGGTAGATTAGTAGTAGCCACGCGTACTCCCAATAAAAACAGCTGGGCCCTCTGGCTGTGCTTTGGTGTTTTGTTCTTTCCTGCCACGGCTGTGGCCGAGCTTGAGGTGTGGTGTTTGGCTCTGAGAGTAGAGCCAGAGTCCCGTGAGAGCCCCCTACAGTTGAATGTGGGCAAATATGTTGCAGGTATCAATTGAAGCGTACCATCAAAAACTAATAGTATGAACTATCATCGGCACAGCGCTACCCGAAAAATTACGACTTGGCCGTTTGTGCAGTAAAGTTGTATATTGCAACATATGGGGCTTCAGGCACTAAAGTGGCAAATGGAGGCGTGATTGTTGCAGAATATAACTTTTTCGATCTTTTCTTTATGCTTTCAATACCGCCTTATATTTCTAGACCTTTCGTCTCCCCTCAGTTTATCTGTACCTTTACCAAAATTAAAAAGCGCTGCGTAGTATAGCGCTGTGTACTAGTTAAGACAACCTGGGAGTGTTTAATATGCTCTGGTATCGCACAGATGACGACAGCTTGTCTCTTTCACCTTTATCGAAATTACGATTTCAGTACCGGAGTTTAACCGGTGCATAAGGGATCAGCAGGCAAACGCCAAAGGTACTGAGGCATCATGACAGGCGTAAATTTGGCGTGCCGGCCAGCATGTCTCAGCCGAGTTACGCCTACGTGCCGAAAGTAGAGGTGGTGACAAACTTTATTAAATAAAGTTAGCTTTAGCTGGAACATCCTAGTGATGGAATAGAGCTCGAGGTTTGCATAATGATGATGCTTAAAGGTAATAAAGTCAACTATTAGTATATTGGATAGTTTTTGGCAGTGCTCTATATTTGGTTTCTATTCCCAACAGGAACGGATACTCCATATATGGAAAGGTTTCAGCGGGAAGAACTTTCCAATCTCCACCTTCGATGGCTATAAGCGAGGACACGAGTGAGTAGCAACACAATAGGCATCCTGTAAAGAAAATTCGATAATAACATTTGGAAGTATTTTTCTTAGATTCAGTAGTTTCTCTAAACATGTGTCTTTATACCGCATGGTGTTGTTTCTGTATATAGCAGATTCTGAGTATGTAAATGCTTTTATACCGCTTCAGTTATGTTTCTTTTCAATAGGTATATATATCCCATAACCGTTAAGGTATGGTAGGGAGAGGTACTGCAGTGGCGCTAATTTTTCTAGTGGTTAGGAAGGCTCTTACCGGGTTTTCTCTACTAAGGTCTGATGGGCTACTTACAAGAAAATCGGACACAGGGGAGTCATTCCGTGCGTGGCGTTGAAGGGAAGAGGGCCAATAGAAGGTAGCGGGTGGCTGCTGCTCTCACTGGGCACCATTCGTGAAGCGCGGTGCTCGTTGGGCTCGGGTAATTTGACGACGCGGGCAAAAGCGGAAGATATGTCCGCTGCCCCCACAGCCATAACATACGGGTGGCTGGCGGCTCTGGTAGTTCACTTCACGATCCCTTGGAGGCCGAGATGGGGCGACAGAAGCGTGACGAGGAGCACCACGAGGCACTTCATCCTGATGGGCAGGACGCTGCTGGAAATAAGGGTGCGATGTTGGTTGCAGGGTCCGCTTCACGCCGTTGTTCTAAGATGGTTCGCTGTTATTTTGTGCAGCCCATGGCGTGCGTTGTTCCCATGATGATACGGACCTCGATGTCGGGTGGTAAGGTGCATCAAAATGTATACGTTGCCGCTGAATATCCAGCTCCTCGCGTATAATCATCCTGACCATAGAAGCGATGTCTTCAGCCTCCGGAATGTCGATACCGGTAACAGTTGTCACATTTGAAAGACGGCCAAATTTGGACGCTATCCGACGTGCCTTTAACGCCTGAAAAGCCCGGAACTGCTTAATGACATCTGCTACTGTGGCAAGGGTGTCCCGTGAAGTAAGGAAGTTGTACACATCCTCAGGCACTAATTCACTTGAGAAGGTGCCCTGTCTTGTCTTCTTCAGACATCTGCCGGTTTACAATGCGACAAAGTTTCAACATTTCCTCGATATAACGTGTGCATGCCTCCCCGGGCAGCTGGGCTCTCTGGGAAAGCTGATGCTCAGCGGGTTCCTTCTTCGCAAGGGTATCCCCAAATGACTTCATAATTTCTTCAAGGAATCGGTCCCAGGTCATCAGGATTTCTTCGTGGTTATCAAACCAAGTCAGAACCGTGCAAGCGATGAAGACAACAACGTTGTACAGACGTGCGATTCAGGTCCAGCGGCTGTACTTGCTGCATCGTTCGTAATGTCGGAGCCATTCCTCAACGTCATCTTCGGGCTCACCGTGGAACGTACGCGGCTCTCGCTGGTGGGGAAAGGCCGTCGTCTCTTCAGGTCGCTGTTCATGAGTCTGCGCGGGGCTGGTGGTAACCACTGAGAGGTACTGTTGAGAAGATAAAGGCGGCAAACTTGCTACACGACGGCTGCGATGAGGTACTGGCGGATCCAGAACGTTTCTACCCAGCGCCTAGCACCAAATGTAACGGATTAAATGGTTTTAATAGAGGTGAACTTCATATGAAGGACGGACGCACACGGCTCAGAAAACCCGGATCAGTCTGCGCGTGCCTCGCTTCCTCCGCTTCTTCTTCTTCTGCTTCTGCTGCTTCTCATTGCGCCGCTACGCGGCGTAACAATATAATTTTGATTGCACAGTAAAAAACAAATGGGGAGGGGAGGGGGCATTTAAGTTCCGTCTTTAATGATATGATGAGAAAGGGTTAACAGCTTCCGTTCTTGGCCTTCTTTGTGAATCCTCTTTCGCGTACATGCATTTCTAGTCGTTTAGTCACTAATCTTTTAGTTTGTGATCCTGTCGCTTATCATATTAAACGCGCAGTCGTACACTACCATATTGTGTGAGAGACCACACGAAGAGGATATAAAGCCCCGCTTAAACCACATGAACGTGCCTGCATGGCCTAGAGGTAGCATGCTTGACTCGGAATGTAAAGGCCCTGGAATGTTCGATTTCCCTTCCCCCTCCGATCTGACTGGAGAAGCCCAAGTTGCCACCTCCTGTCAAATCGGCCATGTTACGTTGTCGCGTCACGTCTATGAGGAGCGGACCATGTCAGCTGCCGGCTGCCTGACCACGCGTGTGATTTTTCGTCCAAAACTCTGACCCCGGATGTTCCACATAACGAGGCCTTTAACATTATCCCGGTTAGCAAAAAACTTATTGTCGCCCCGTTTCATAGACTGGACACCGGCATGCAGAGAGGAGCAGTGCTGACAAAAAAAAACAAAAAAAAAAACAGCGAGAGCGCGATATGTTGGACAATTAACACAGGACAAACTGCACGGAATGAGGCATACGTCTCATGCTGGGCCATCATAATGTTTGCTCTGTGCGTCACAGATTCTCCTTGCCTTTTCCCCGCTGTTTGTATACGTTCGCATACGTCCCCTGGACGTATGCAAACTGCCTGGCCTTGCGACGTCTTGTTTGTACTAACGCGACAGCGTTAAATTCCGGTCGCCATTGGCACTGTGAAGATACTACAATCCACTGGCATTGCTCTGGTATGTTGTAGTTGGCAGATGACACGGCCGTGGAGTAGTGTGAAGCCAAGGGTTCGGGCTTCGTCTTTAGGAGGGGAGTGTGAGATCTCAATACAGCCCTCCAGAACCTATCTATGTCAGCAAACGGCCCGCAGGCCATCCGGGCACATTCGCTCGGCGTCTGTGAGTTGAGGCTTTATATTTCTGTCTAGCGGTCTCGCATATAATGCGGTGGTCCGCGACTGTATGCTAATGAATGTGTGTGATAATACACGCACTACGTAAAGACCACTCATTGGGCGAGTGGAAAAGCGCATGTACGGGGAGGAGGATCCACAAGAGGAGCCACTGACTTAAGCAACTAACGCTGTTGCAACATATATACTCTAAAAGCGGAGCTTAAAAGCCAATCTGGCGCTTTTGCTACCTCTGATGTTACTAAAATTATCACTCCAAGCTCCTCGAAGTTTTGCTCCTTTGTGCGAAATGGTGTTGCGGAGCAGTTTCGTTCTGGAGCGAATGTATCTTAATATTTCCTATTTTGTATCCTCTTTAGCAGAGATTTCTACGGACAACCTTGCGTGTGTGAGGTCACTGGACGCATGATATTCTCTCTGCGTTTCTGCAGGAAATGTCTAGCGTAGTTATGGTCATTTCAAAAAAGTAGTTGCACAGGATAGCGCTAACAGTCCCCAGTAAAGCCAAAAAACTCGTACGCTATCTTAAGATGGCATCGGTGACATCATTAGATGGTTGCTCTTATGTCACCTTTTTGGTCGGAACGCAGTTGTGATATCAGTTTAATAGTTTTTGTTCATTTAACATACTTTTACTGGGTAATTTGAAAAACTTTTTTGTTCTCTGTTTGTGCCAGAGAGATGAAACTCTAGGAATGTGATTTCATTAGCAACTCATATAGCCGAAAAAACGAACAAGCCCGGGAATGGGACACCAAGGCTGTATAAACTTAGCAACGGCAGTACAGAGTGTTGAGTTAGACGTTACTGATTTTCCTACGCAGTACACAAATATCATATTGTACATGAGTTGGTACCTCTTACTTCCTTACGGAGTAAGAGGTACCGGGTTCGAATCGCGCCAGAGGTGCAGTTTTGTTTTCGCTTAGTTTTAATTTTTTTAATGTAGTTGAGGTGCTTCGCTACGTTTTAGCTTTTACTTTATATCCAAAAGTGCTCATTGGTCAACACTCATGAACAACACACAAGAAATGCACACATTAGGTACCAACCAGAAACACGGTGGCCAACTTTCTTGTGAAACTCATCAAAAATGCATCAGGAAAATGTATAGAAATGTTAATGTGCATGATGAGGAATGTAATTAATATTTAATCAGAAACTCATTAAGCAATTTTGTAAGGGCGTGGCCGGGCAACGTGAAGGGGATCACCGATGCAGAGCGAAATGCGTGCTGCAGGGTTGATGTAAGATGCGAGATGTAGTGAACTGTAAAAACTTGTGAAATAAGCACATGCTTGTGATTCGGCGGCGACAAGTTAGGGTTGTTAGTCCGGATCACATTTTAGACAGGTTGTTAAACCGATGTCGTAGATTAAACTGAGTAATTACCTAAAATGCATTTCTAATTTATAACCACTGTAGTTAGCACACGTCGTTTAACCGAAATCTACAAGGCAGGGACATTCAAATGCTATTTTATTTTGTACACCTTTATTAACGAGCATGTGTCCTGGAGCTTCATGGCAGAAGAGCCGGAGGAGCTTCGCACCAAATGCCGCGATTTCGCATGTGTAATAAGACCGATCTGTGCTAAATGTTTAGGAATGAGTATCTCCCGACACAGGAAAGCTAATAAAATTGTACTCGAATATCACTAGCTACAAGTTTCGAGTATGAACGTGCTTACTGACTAAAGTGAATCAAAGGTGAATTAATGTTTTTTAGAAAGTTTCACTAAAATCAAATCCGCCACTAGGCCATGGAGACGCATTGCTTCGATTTGGTTAAATAAGATGTGGTATGTCTTGTGGTAAAAGATAGCAGTAAAAGAAAAGCGAGCAGTGTACTGTCAATTTATATGTAGTGATAACCTAAGCTGATCCCGGGCGGCTGAAGCGGCCATTAACGCTCTCGCGTCACACCAAAAAAGGTGGATTTGGATTTCCCCCAAATTTTGAATTCTGTGAGATAGCCGCAGGACATTTATTCAAACCAGTTTTCTGAGTGTACGATAAGCCCACTGCAGAAATTGGAGTGGCAGTTTGTCAGTAAACTCTCCGATTGTGGCCTTATTGCGTGCTCGCCTCTTTTTAGGTGACCCTGAGCGGATATATTTTCTCCAATACTGGGATCGAAGAGAGAGATGTGCTGTCTTCACTTTCTTTGACCCACAATGTAAGCATTAAACGACTTTGCTTACGCTTAGCTATCAGCATTATTTTAATCAATAGGTCGTTTTCTTTCTCTTTCAAGACATTTCACAGTGATACTCCTTGTAGACAATCGAAACTGTGCGGTGTGCTAAATAATTTGTAGCTCCGTTGTAAAGCCTTATGATAGCCTTGTATTTCAGCTGTGAGTACCAATAAGGTCCTGCTTGCATCTCAACCCATAAGGAAGCCAATATTTCCAAAATACCGCTGTAGCAAAGTAGCCACTTTTGGCATATGACTATATATATACAGATAGATGTGCCATGCATCTGGACTGCGTCCGTCATGATGCCATTTAAAATGTCTGTTGCTATCCGCTTCCGGCGTAGACGCATCTACTTGGGTACAGAAGCTACAACATCTTCTGTATAACTTGTAAAGGATTCACCGTGCAGCTGGGCTCGAGATCGCAGGCGCTGCTCGGCGCGCAGCTTTCGGACAGCAGGGTGGCCGAAGATGTCAGACAAGGCCCGTTTAAAGGCAGACCAGGTGGCAAAATATACTTCGTGGTTGCGGTACCACAGGATGGCAACGTATGTCAGGTGGAACATTACGTTGTTCAGCTTAATGGCTTCACTCGCCATCGGTCGTAGAAGGCAAGTCGATCCTCCACATCGTGATCGTCAGTCCCGCTGAAAATGGCCGGATCCCGCTGTCCGAGCACGCCTGGGAAAACGGCAGGCGTAGGCAAAGAAGCAAAGGTCAGGCTCCCGTCGCATGTCATAGTAGGTGTGGTGGTGCGGCTGCGAAGCTTAAGGTTGGCAGATGAAGGGTAGGGTCAGCACGCTCCACCAAGTTGTAACGGGGCTTCTCGCAAAAGCGACCGTCCTTGTCATTCGTATACCAACAACTCGATCTAGCTTGCAGTGTGCCTGCTCAGCTTCCTCTTTACAATATATATATATATATATATAGACGGAAGCTTTAGACTTTAATACGCTGAAGGTTATCTCATTGTTGGTTCTAGTGAACCAGCGAAGATATTATTTGTTCTTCCTTTTTACTTTCATAGAAAGACAAACTATTGACCTGCAGTGTAAAACTACCAGTCAAGCTGATCCAACCATTAACACTTTTTGTTTCTGATTTCCAACAGAACACGTTATTATTCACGCTACGTGCGATTTTGTAGAGCAAATTCTTAGGCAAACTATAATAAATAGAACGAAAATAAGTCATTGTTGAGCTGTGGTATCCAAAAAATCAGGGTAGCGATCCTTGAAGGATATAGTGTGTGGGATTCTCTACGGGGCTGCGGCTCCGCTCTCAGAGCAAACAACGCTCCGCTAGCTCAGGCCACAGTGGTGGCCTCCAAGAACAACACGAAGACCGAGGACCAAAGGGTAAATCAGTTTAATGGTTTTCCTCGGCCGCGCGCGCGCGATCAACCAATTCTGTTCACCTGATGCCAGTCCCGATTTTCCGGACGCGTCCGCTCAGCTGGCCCGTCCGGTCCGCTCTGTAGAGGTTGCACACCACCACACGCACCACACACGCACTCCCTCTCTCCGAAACCACACCCAGCCAACACTGCGCCAACACAGCCTTGCCACAGCCGTCGAAGGAGAGAGGGGAAAGGAGGCTGCACGTGTTGTAGAGAGGAGAGGCCACACCTCACCCTCGCCGCCGCGTCGTAGCCAGGAGGAGAAGGAGCGGTGATATGTTCCCTCCCACAAGTGATGGCTTAATATAGGTGAGCTGTTGGTTGAGCACATCGTACCGGTATTTCTGAGCTGTCCATAGATATGCACCACTTAACTAACCAATGCTCATGACTGTCTTTATTTCTAAATTATTTTGTCTACGCGAAAGCATGCAAAAGCAATGGCGTGCTTTTAAGTCTACAATAGACTGTATTACTACTTTGAAGCAGATGTCGAGGGGGGAGGGGGGGCAGCGTGGAAACATATAACGTGCTGAGTACGCGCAGGGGGGGGGGGGGAGGTACTTACAGGGGGTCGATGGAAGCTGGACCGCGACTACAAACGTCCTTCTTAAGCTCGTTCTTCTTCTACCTTCTTCTTCTTCCGTCGATGTTGTGCGAAGGGGTCCGAACTTCACCAATAAAAAAAAAAAAGAAGACGGTGAGTGAAGTCTTCATTTCAGGACCCCAGTGGCCCGGGCCGCCGCTCTTGCCTGGGGTTACCTCTTGCTGGGTCATTAGGTCTGAGCATAGCAGAGTGGCGTCGCACTGCGCCTCCGAATGGTGTGTGTGTGTGTGTGTGTGTGTGTGTGTGTGTGTGTGTGTGTGTGTGTGTGTGTGTGTGTGTGTGTGTGTGTGTGTGTGTGTGTGTGTGTGTGTGTGTGTGTGTGTGTGTGTGTGTGTGTGTGCGTGTGCGTGCGTGTGCGTGTGCGTGCGTGTGTGCGTGCGTGTGGGTTTGAGGCCCTATACACCCCCATGTGATGGGGTAGGCGGTGGGCCGGTCGTTACACCAAGGACATGTACGTGTCAAGGCAATGCGAGTAGGTACCAAGCACCAGCCCATCACTCACTGTGTGACTGTCCATGCTCCCTGTTCATTCTCCCGAACCGATTCAATAACCACAGTGTGGCACATCGTATCGCTATCCACTTTCTCCAACCATCGATTATGATTGCAGTCCATGACTTTCCTTTCCGCACCCGTCGCGTTCCACCCGGTCTCCCTCTTCCCTGTCCATCTCTCTCATATCTGAATATAAACAATTGGATTTAAATATCTCCACTTTGTCTTTTCGACATGAAAATTTTGTTCAACGCCCCCAAGACCGGGCACATTACGATAATGGGCGCTGTAAAGTGAAAACATTAAGTGAAGATATCCTAAAATTTTCGGTTATACTATTTGATACCTTGAATCTTATACGCCCTTGGGTCAGCATTCGGCCACCTTGGACACGTAAGAAAAAATTCGTACTTTTTCGATGCATGGTCCACAGCGCAATACTAAGCATGTGATGAAACAAACACATAGCACGAGGCATGAAGGATATCGCTACTGGGATGTCGCATCTGTATATCCACTTTTCTGCATCACATATGAATAAATTGCTGGGACGTTTGTAATATAAAGAAGCAGACAGCTCTAACCGTAATAATTTGTCTTTCTTATCTGCATTGCCCATTCTATACTTGCCCGGAGCTACACGATAATGCTCTTGATCATGTTTCTGACCAAACTTATTTTGTAAAATATGCCCATCTTTCCAATGTTAGGCACACAACCAAAATTTTGCCCTTTGGCATAAATAATACTAAACTAATTGTGGTTATCGACAGATATTTAGAAATTTTGTATTTCGTTTTTTCTTCTTTTAGGTGGCGTAAAATGTGAGCTTTATACTTCGAGCGAAATTTTACAAAATGCAAGATTGAAAAATTGCCAAAACCAATTCTGGAGCTATTGTCCTGGACGGCCAACGTTTAGGGTTAAGATGAAGATGTGCGATTGAAGCACGAAGCAAAATGACGCCATGATAATAAATTTGAGATATTGTACATGGCTCTCTAAGACATCTGGCAGTCAATCACACCTTGTTCAGTTTAATATCTTCTGACAACAAACAATTTTGGTAAAAAGTAGGCATTTATTCGATAAAATTAAATGCGAATTTACTGATAGGACACAGAAAAAGACAGTTCCATGAAGTCGGACAGTTCTTGCCTGCTGCTTGTTTTTCAGCTGCGGTCAGTCATGATTTTTCCACACAAGACACAGTACAGAACAACAAATTACCGCCATCGAAGTTGATGTGTTTGTGCTTGCTTTTCAGCCATCACTACCATGCATCTGATAAAAGGCGGCGCCGACCATACCCGCTTTATTTCGTGGTCTTATATGAACTTTCAAAGGACTTCGGAGATGAGCTATTTGTGTTTATGTAGACTTAACTTCACACCGACATGCTTTATTGGCTCTAAGATACAGTATAATCGCACTCCAATATCTAGAGGTAGCCCGTTAACCGGCCTTTCAGTGCGGAATTTCACCAAGAGCTTACAACGCTGAAAGAATTGCGCAGAAAATTCCTGCGTTTCTAAGGCAGAGCAGAAAAGTTATGGTACAAGAATCGGGCAGGGCTGCAGCTAAAGCGCTGGCTTCTTGAGCAAACCAGTCCAAAGAAAAGGGTGAAAGTGAAACTGGCTCAGTTTCACATACGGCTGGCCCTCACAGGTATGCGTCACTGCGTTGGCGGGGTGCTGCACGGGCTCCGAAGAAGGGCTGGGTATTCGTCGCGGTTAGGTAGTGGAATGCCGAGGGCTGACGCTGCTCACTTGTTTCCAACTGGCGGGGGGGATGAGTTGCCAGGCGAGGAGGCAGAATGACAGGGGTCGAACTTTGACCGATGTCTAGACACTGGCTCGCAAGTCGTGGCGCAGCCCCAATCTTCTGCCCTGCTCGTTTTCTGTCCGACCGTCTCGCCCGCCGCCTGCGATTCTCTGTGCGCTCTCTTGCTCGCGTCCTCTTTTTAAGCCATTTCGGACATTTCATAAGTGGGGAGCAGTCGGTGGTTGTGCATAAGTCACTAACTGGATCCCGCGGCTTCGCGCACGTGCTCGAGCCGTCACGGGTTGACCGGTTTCGGTGGGCACAGGCTACATTTGTTAGCTCCCCGCGGCTTTGGCCTTTCGCCCTTTCACAGGTGGGGAGCAGTCGGTGGCTGTCCATAAGTCACTGACCGTTGTCTCTCGCACGTGCACCAAATATGGCCATGCCCAGAGTTGGGCCACTAGACGTAGCTGTGGCGCGGTCAGCAGTGTGCAAGAGTCACTGACCGGCGTCCGCGCCTCGCAAACGTGCACGAGCCGTCACACAGCGCAATGCGAGGATTTCATGGCATGCGAAAAAGACAGAACGTCGATTTCATTCGCGGTGTTTGCATGGTGATGCAACAAGAATAAATACTACAGAATATATATGCATGTGCATATATACTTATGTATAAATACTATATACATAGATGAATTACATATGCTGCGCCAAAGCAGGGGCCTCATCATCGCTATTTCCTCTACTTGATTAGAAGGGTCAACCTTTTTTTATGAATGTTATAACATCTCTCTTTTTCCCCTACCAAACCCATTTATGCCCTGTGGCAATAAATGCTATAAAAATGATCATGCCGGCTGGTTTAAGAGTATATGCTGGAACAAACCTCGTGAATTAGTTTAATTAGCATTATAGTTAAAGGGGATCACTATGAAAAATATTAATTAGTCAATGAGCCTACGAAAACGTACGTGGAGGCTAACGAAAAGGGTTCTACTTAAGTTGAGGACAACGCAGAGGGCCATGGAACGGAAAATGGTATGGTGTAGCGTTAAGAGATAGGAAGCGTGCACAGTGGATCAGAGAAATAACTCAAGTTACTGGCATTCTAGTGGAAATCAAGAAGAAATAGGCATGGGCAGCACATGTAGTGCGAAGAGAGGATAACCGATGGTCGCTGAGGGTAACAAACTGGATTCCAAGGAAAGGAAAGCGTAAGAGGGGGCGGTAGAATGTTAGATGGGCGGTTGAGTTTAAGAAGTTCGCAGGGGTCAAGTAGATGCAGCTAGCACAGGACCGGATTAATTGGAGAAATATGGGAGAGGTCTTCGCCTTGCCGTGGGTATAGTCAGGCTGATGCTGATGATGATAATGATGATGAAGCTAATAATTGAACACTACACTATAGACAGGGACTTGAGAAAGCAGCAGCAAACAACACAGCAAAAACGTTTAAGCAGATAAGTAAAACACGAACATCGAAACTATATAGGTCATACGAGATTAAGGTAATGACCATAATGGCTTCTCAAGAAGCTAGAAAAGTGGATATCAGCAGCTACGGATCTCGTGAACTTATATGTCACCAGTGAAGAATGAACACTGTAACGGCAGTGGCAGAACCCAGGAGACAAAGTTGAATAGACGCACTGACTCTAAAAAGAAAGTGATAAACTAACATTATATGATTATAAGACACGCACCTGTCCTCAAGGAATAGAATTCAGATAGCCGAGGAGAGACTGAACGGCCTTCTATCAAAGGCTGTCAAATCATCTGTCTGTTGCCTAAAACATTTGTTAGGTGCTTAGAATGGCAATGAGGGATGAGAGACGTTCTGATTGCAGTGCTCCCACATGTGGGATCTCTCAGTTACCGCCTGAATGCAGAAACTGGTTCTTTCCATTTTTTGGGTCTTATCGTCGCAAAAAGACTCAGGCTATGAGAGACGCCGTAGTGGAGGACTACGAAATTTCGACCACCTGGGGTTCTTTAACGTGCACTGACATCGCACAGCACACGGGCGCCTTGCTTTTCATCTTTATCGAAAAGCAGCCGCCGTGGACGGTATTCCATCCCGCATCCTTGAGAACATGTAGTCGAGTGCCGTAGAAATCGTTTCGTATACTGTTCCTTATTGCAAGCAGTGGATCAAATGTCTGTTAAAGGTAAAGAAATTTAGATTGTGATTATGAATAAATATTGCCACCTGGCGTTGCCAGGTGGCGCATGACTGAGTGAAGGACGACGAAGTGTCGCTTGCGGGTTTTGTGTCTGTGCTGCTCACCGCTGTTGTATCGGCGCTAACCCCTTGCTATTCTTGATATCCTGAATCACCTTGTACGTTGCATTCTGGTGGAGCTGCTGGGTAAGATCACCTATGCAAGAGTCACCATCTGAAAGACGTCGCGCCAGCCCTGTGCCATTGGACACCCCCGTGCATCGCTCCTGTCTCCGGAGTTTCAGCCATTACCCGCCGCCATGACATCTAGTGCTTCTGCTCAGCAGGTAACGGGCGTCGCACCGGCCTGTAACTACACTTTGCAGGCCCCTCGGGTACCGATGTCTTTCCATGGTGACCTCTTTGAGGATGTGGAGGACTGGTTCCTTGAGTTTGAACGTGTCGCTGCTTTTAACCAGTGGGACGATAATGTCAAACTAAGGAACGTCTACTTCAGCCTTGAGGATTGCGCCCGCATCTGGTTCGAGAACCGAGAGAAAATGTTAACATCGTGGCAGGAATTCCGTCGTCAACTGCTCGAGGCCTACACTAGCGCGGATTGTCGCGAACATGCAGAACGTGCCATTCACTCCCGCATCCAGATGCCGATTGAGAGTGTCCAAGCGTACGTCGAGGACATGACGCGCCTCATCAGGCGAGCCGATCCCGCCATGTCCGAGGAAAAAAAAGGTCAGGCACTTGATGCAGGGTTTGAAAGAGCAACTGTTCGCAGGCCTTGTGCGCAACCCACCGTCGACTGTAAACGGATTCCTTGCGGAGGCCGCCACAATGGAAAGGGTGCTACAACAACGTGCCGCGGCTTATAACCGACCTCTCCATACTGGCACAACTGCGGAGTCATTTGCATCTTTCGAGCGGCATCCTGATGTTTTGCGTGAACTAATTAATTCGCAGTGTCGTGCACGATGAACTGAGAAAGGTCTGGAACCCCCTGCAGCAATCGCCAGCTTCCGCTTCTGCTATAGTGCAGGAGGAGGTACGACAGGCGCTCAACAGACCTCTTTCGCCTATACTTACGAGCCCGCCATTGCTGTCGGGGACCGAAAACCGTCCCACATATGCGGAAGTTCTGCAGAGTCAGGCTCCCCCTTCACCGCCACCCATTACCGCGCCGCCTACAGTTCCGCTGCCCTCGGTGCAACCAGGGCAGTACTTCGACGAACGTCCCCTGCCCCGACGCAAAGCCGACATTTGGCGCACGCCTGACCGCCGTCCACTCTGCTTCCACTGCGGTGAACCAGGCCATCTCTACCGGGATTGTCCTTATCGACGCCTCGGTCTTCACGGCTTCCGCATCGACTCGCCTCCTCCCCGGTTTGGTCAACGACCCCGCGTTATTGAAGAGTACCTGGCGGAACAGCGCTCATCTCGTTCGCAGCGTCAGTCCCACTCCCCTTAACCAAGGCGCTCATCGACGTCCAGCCAAGGTTCCTCGCGAGAGGGGCAAGGCCGTTCGTCTAGCCCTGGTCGGGAAAACTGAAAACAGCGACCTTCGGGGGCGAGGCCACTGGTAGTCGCTGTGTTGAAGACCTCCCGTCGTCGCCGCTTCGATCCGACCGCGAGCTGCTGGTACCGTCCCCTAGGGAAGCCAAAAGCGTTTATCTGGACATTCCTGTTATTTTAGACGGTCGTACTATAGTCAATGCATTAGTGGACACCGGTGCGGGTTATTCGATTTTGAGTGGTCGCATGGCGACTGTTTTGAGGAAGGTGCTCACTGCTTGGCCAGGTGTGTACCTTCGAACCGCCGGCGGTCATATAGTTACCCCAAAGGGGATGTGCACGGCTCGTATTCAGATTAACAGATATGCGTTCGTCGTCAGTTGCGTCGTTTTGAGTGACTGTTCCCGTGACCTTATCCTTGGCATTGACTTTCTGCGAGAGTACGGAGCAGTTATCGACCTGTGAAATAGAAGCGTCACATTTTCGATGGGACAATCTGCCGAACGAGATAGTAGAAGTCCTTGCAATGCCGCACTTCGCGTTTCCGCCGAGAGCGTCTCGCTGCCGCCGCGAAGCAGTGTTCTTATGGAAGTTACCTGTGACGATTTCCGTGCCGGCGATGCTGTAGCGGAAGCAAACCATTCACTCCTGCTTGCTCAAGGCACCGGCGCTGCTCGAAGTTTATTGTCGCTTCACAATGGCCGGGCTGCACTCCTCTTCACAAATTTTTCTAATGAGCACCGGAACTTGTTTCCGGGAATTGCTATCGCTTTCGCTGGCCCTGTTACGCACGATCCGGTCTGTTTTACATCCACGACAGTCGAAACTAATGAGCCATCTCTTGACAACATCGACATTAACTGCCACTTGTCGAAGGAGAAACGGCGGGCCTTAGAGCTACTGTTGCTGGACTTCAAGCACTGTTTTGCTTCCTCCTCGAAGGTTCTTCAAACGCCCATCACACAACATCGCATCATTACTTATGAAGACGCTCGCCCTATACGACAGCAGCCTTATCGTGTGTCTGCCAAAGAACGAGAAGTGATCCAGACGCAGGTTCAGGAGATGCTGGATGATGGTGTTGTGCAGCCTTCACAAAGTCCGTGGTCTTCACCAGTAGTCCTGGTCAAGAAGAAAGACGGCACTCTTCGATTTTGCGTCGACTATCGGAAATTGAATAATGTGACAAAGAAAGATGTATACCCGTTGTGGCACATCGATGGCTCACTGGACAGATTGCGACGTGCGAAGTATTTTTCATCTATTGATTTGAAAAGCGGCTATTGGCAAATCGAAGTAGACGAAAGAGACAGGGAAAAAACCGCATTTGTCACTCCAGATGGCCTATATGAATTCAAAGTACTCCCATTTGGATTGTGCTCTGCCCCAGCTACATTCCAAAGGATGATGGACACCGTCCTCACTGGCCTCAAGTGGCAGATCTGCCTTGTGTACTTGGACGACGTAGTTGTTTTTCCCGAAACATTTGACCAACACCTCGAACGCCTTCGAGCTGTACTGGAAGCGCTCCATTCTGTTGATCTCACGCTGAAGCCCGAGAAATGCCACTGCGGGTATACAGGACTCAAGTTCCTTGCCCATGTGGTGAGCGCTGATGGGGTGCGCCCGGATCCCGATAAGACTGCTGCCGTCGCACGGTTTCCCGTTCCAGCTAACAAGAGGGCTGTTCAGCGCTTTCTCGGCCTGTGCGCATATTATCGGCGGTTCATTGCGGACTTCTCTCAAATTGCGGAACCTCTAACGCGCCTCACAAGGAAGGACACCTCCTTTGTGTGGAAATCTGAGCAGCAGACGGCCTTCTCTTTGCTTCGCGAGCGCCTTCAAACATCCCCTGTTCTGGCGCACTTTGATGAAGCGGCTGACACAGAGGTGCACACTGACGCCAGTAGTATCGGTCTTGGCGCGGTCCTTGTTTAGCATCAAGACGGGATTGAGCGAGTAATAGCCTATGCTAGCCGCACACTCTCTCGCGCCGAAACGAACTATTCCACCTCGGAAAAGGAATGCCTGGCGGTCGTGTGGGACACTATGAAGTTTCGCCCCTATCTTTACAGCCGACCATTTAAAGTCGTCACGGACCATCATTGTTTGTGCTGGTTGGCAAATCTGCGAGACCCATCGGGACGACTTGCGCGCTGGAGTTTACGACTTCAGGAATTTGACATAACTATTGTTTATAAGTCAGGCCACAAACACGAAGACGCTGACGCGCTGTCACGAGCCCCCGTTGACACTGACGATGCTGCAGCCGATGGCGACAATGGCTTTCTAGGAGCTGTCAGTGCATCTGAGCTCAGGGATCGACAAAGAGCTGATCCAGACATCCTTCCATTCATCGATTATCTGGAAGGGCGTGATACGACGCTCCCTCGACGCCTATCTCGGCATATTTGTTCATTCTCTATGCAGCAAGGCGTCTTGTATAAAAGAAACTCCCAAGGCCAAGAAAGAGCTTACCTTCTGGTAGTACCATGCGAGCTCCGTGCGGATATTCTACTTGCTTGCCACGACGAACCGACGTCTGGTCATTTGGATTACTCGCGGACGCTTGCTCGAGTCCGCAACATGTATTACTGGCCAGGACTCTCCGCAACTGTGAAACGCTATATAAGAAGCTGTCGCGAATGCCAGCGCCGTAAAACACCGCCCCTGAAGCCTGCCGGATTTCTCAAGCCCGTTAGAGCACCACGTATTCCGTTCGACCAAATCGGCATGGACCTCCTTGGCCCTTTCCCTTTGTCGCAGGCGGGAAACAAATGGATAGTAGTCTCTACTGACTACCTGACCCGATACGCTGAGACAAAGGCAATCCCTCATGCCACAGCTTCCCAAGTAGCCGAGTTGTTCATGCATAACATAGTCTTGCGGCATGGCGCCGCTTCGTATGTCATTACCGACAAAGGGACAGCTTTCACTTCGCAGCTCATCGGCCACATATTTGAGTTGAGTTACACGACGCATCGCAAGACCACAGCGTACCATCCGCAGAGCAATGGTCTTACCGAAAGGTTAAATAAGACGATTGCGGATATGTTGTCAATGTACGTCTATGTGCAGCACAAGACCTGGGACGAGGTGGTGCCGTACGTCACATTTGCATATAATACAGCCCAACAAGAAACAACGCGCTTCACACCATTTCGACTTGTGTACGGGCGTGAAGTTCAGAGCATGCTCGATTCCATGCTCCCGTGCCCAGATGATGACCAGCTTCCCCCAGATACCCAGCAGTATGCCATCCACGCTGAGGAAGCCCGCCAGCTTGCCCGTGTGCAGATCGGGCGGCAGCAGACCTCTGACGCGCACCGCTACAACCTCCGGCACCGCCAGGTTCACTACAAACCTGGGGACCAAGTCTGGGTGTGGACACCAGTTCGCCGTCCAGGCTTGTCAGAAAAACTCCTTTCCCGCTACTTCAGGCCGTACAAAGTGTTGCGTCGTGTGAGTGACCTCAGTTATGAAGTTATTCCAGACGGCGCCGCACTTCCAAAACGTCGAAAGCCCAGCTTGGACATTGTGCACATTGTGCGGCTGAAGCCGTACTACCAACGATAACGCACGGCCACCTCCTGTGACGACTCTCTTACTTTGCACACCGTTCTCACCGGCCGTCTTCACTTTTTTTCCATTTTTTTTTTCGGAATGGGGAGTAATGCCACCTAGCTTTGCCAGGTGGCGCATGACTGAGTGAAGGACGACGAAGTGTCGCTTGCGGGTTTTGCGTCTGTGCTGCTCACCGCTGTTGTATCGGAGCTAACCCCTTGCTATTCTTGATATCCTCAATCACCTTGTACGTGACAATATATATCAGAAGCGTTATAACTTGCTTCGAACAACATCTTTTGCTGATACCCATTTGCACAAACAATAAAAGACGGCTGGTTTTACAACGCAGGTATGGAAGGCCAAAAGGGGTAGGTAGTACTCGTGCATGCTTATCTATCCTCCGAGTCCGCATCTCATATTTTCAGAAAATAGGAAATGTCTGAGGTTCCATCGAAAAACTATAGTGCGTAGCTTTGTCTTAGTCTTGAAACACTTTAATCTGATTTACACATTAGCTTGGTGTGACAACGTACACAATCAGCGCTGATGAAGAATCTAAATGCAGACTGGAGTCGCTGAAGATAGCACAACTAACATGTATGGCTTGCAGGAACATGTATTACTGAACAAAAAAGAAATAGTGTGTGAATCGTAGTTCTCATTTATGCTCTTCGATTTGTAAATTTAAACGCTCATCGCTTATTTAGTTGTGGAAATAAAAATGATGCATGCAAATATATTTCTAACATTGCCTGTTTATAACGGGTTAGAATACATATTATTGTTTCTGCATCGCATAGGGAGGCTAAAAACATTGAAGAAGTTTCTACGATGTTTCTTATCCATAACTGTCCAGGAATGCATAACCGATCGCGCGTTTTCCGTATGGCATTGATAGATTCGTCTGTTTTTATGTCAATAACATTTTGCCTTTCATCTGCACATAGAGTTTCATGTAATAAGGCGAAAGCCTTTACAGGCTCCGCAGTGTTAGCAGGATCTGTGCGTCATCGAGATTTGTCCGCAAGATTCTGCCGGATTCCACGAGATATCGGCGTGTTTATTTAAGAAAAAAAAATCACCCTCCACCGTGGATCGAACTCCTACCTCTCTGACCATCAGACGAGCCTCGCCGGGGACACAAGAAGCACTCCTAATTCTCTTAGTGCAGCATTCCTGCCATCTTCATGACAACGTAGGGGTATAACAACGACGCCTTTAACAAGGTCTCTGCCTTATTTCTGTAGTAGATGTCCTCAGGTTGATGATAATGAAATATTAAAAGATCACAAAAAATGAGTTGTTGTTGCATCTTGAAAAACATCGAAACAGCGCAACTGAAATAAACTAAGAACGTTAGTTTGTTTTTCCTTGTGCTTCGTTTTAGTTGCGCTGTTTTCTTCATTCAAGAAAAATGAAGCATGTTTTGGTTACGTCTCTTCAATTGTTACATTTCATGGGCTATAAGCGAGTTTCGAAATAATATATATAAATGAAGTATTTGTGATTGTATTTGGCGCCTTGTTTTAAGTAGCGCTTGCAAGACTGCCGTGGTATGCAGGCAGTGGAGGAACTGAATCCTTAGCAGCCGTAACTTACTACTGGGAAAAATTAATTTCTAGAGTACAGTGTAGAGTTAAGCGCAATCATCGGTCCACAGTAGTATACAACATGGTACAAGCTGAGTGCTGTATGGGATTCATCAGTTATGAATCAAGCCCACTGATGCCTGGATATTAATTTGGGTGGAATGCAACAGTCGGTACGAGGAAAGAACAGCGCTGTAGGTGCCTCACCTACGGTGGGCATTGAAATGCGTGGGAATGAATAAGCTGAATGATAGGAAGGGCGAAATAGTTTTAATAATGGAGAGCTATGAGAGGTGCACTCAGTCAAGTTGAGGCTCTACAATGCCTTACAGCCCTCGGGCGTTATAAAAATTTTCCTCTAAAATTGGGGCGCCGAAACTGAGACTCAATCCTTTGTGCTCTACAGCTGAATGCGAAGCTACTTAGTGACCGCGAAAAACCGATCTTAAATTGAGTTTTACATGTGATGGAAATAAGGTAATAGATGTGCAACTAGAAAGGTATTTTTGACGGCCAAAAAAAATCAGAACATTTCATGCGAATTGGCAATCTGCCGCTAACGCGGTAAAAGTTCAGGTTAACAAATGATACGAACCCTTCTGAGTGCACTGTTTCTTAGATATGATTTTAGGCCCTACACTTCAATTTTACTCCCACATCACGTATTCGAAAAAGACGTCTGTTAGGGAAGTAGACGGCAGCTTCAGGAGGAAGGCGGCAGAACTGTGCTGATCGAAGGCGCGGTGAGCAGGAGGGGTCTTCAGAGCAGAGCGGAAGGTCCAAGCGAAGTAAGCCGGTAGAGCAGTCAGTGAGCGCAGAGTTGGTTGTTAAAAAGTCAATGCCAAGGATAACGTCGTGGGGGCATTCTTGGAGGACGGTGAACAACACTGGAGCATGACGACCACCAATGGTAACTCGCGCTGTGTACATGCCAACCACGGCGGCAGGGCTTCCATTGGCGACGCGAACTGTGGGCGAGACGGCTAGAGTAAGGACTTTTTTGAGGCGACGGCGAAATGAAGACCTGAGAACGGACAGTTGGGCGCCGGTATCAATGAGAGCAGAAACGGGAACACCATCCACAAGGACGTCGATGCGATTATTTTGAAGGGCAAGGGTCAGCAGAGGTTTTTCAGTCCGGGTCACAAATGCAGCATTACCTCCGGGAGCTGCATTGGCTAATTTTCCGGTATGTGGCCGGAGTAGGACGGGGACAAACGGCGGCGAGGAAGAGGAGAACGCGATCGTCAGGTCTGCGGGGATGGTGAACGGTTGGCAGCACGAGCAGGGACATCGGGGTCAACAGTGGTCTGGTCGGGGCGAGGTGAGGTATAGCGAGGGGCATAGTCTCCGCGGCGGTCGACGTAGGTGAATTGGCGAGATGGCGTGTACCAACGGCTACGGCAGTGACGCGAAATGTGGCCAACGCGGGAACAAGTAAAGCAGATGGGACGATTGTCATGGGTACGCCACTCATTCGGATTGCGGTGCCGATATCGGGGCGAGAAACCGGCGGTGGGTGAGGCAGCTGCAATTACTGGAGGGGCAGGTCCTGAATCCACGGTGTCGGTGCGGCAGGTAGAAGGAAGACCCATATTGGCAACCTCTTGGCGAACAACAGCCTGAATGAGTGATATTCTAGCCAAGGTATTGTCGGGGGTATGCGAGAGTGAAGCTGCAGGAGTCATTGCCTCGAGCTCTTGGCGGACGATGCGGGTCAAAGTAGTGTCATTAGTTGGCGGTCGAGGAGGCGGAAGATCGACACAGGAAGAGCTGGCAGCCGTGTTCGGTAGACGGTCGAAACAATGCGATATGCGCCTCTGTTTCGCTTGTTCGAAACGTCGGCACACTTGTAGTACAGAGTCCACGGTGGAACAATCCCAGCATAAAAGGAGGTTGAAAGCATCGTCGGCAATGCCTTTTACTATGTGGCCGAGTTTATCCTCCTCAGGCATGGCGTGGTCGACTTTGCGGCACAGGGATAGGACGTCCAGTATATAAGTGATGTAAGACTGTAGACGTTTGCGCGTGAGAAGCGAGCGCCTTTTTGGCAGCGAGGTGACGGCCAATGGGTTTTCCGAAGAGGTCGTGGAGCCTCTGCTTACAGATATCCCAAGATGTGAGGTCCTCTTCATGGGTCTCAAACCACACCCGCGCTGTCCCAGTCAAGTAAAAGATGATATTAGCGAGCACAAGTGTGGGATCCCACCTGTTGTGCTTGCTGACTCGTTCGTATAGGGCCAGCCAGTCGTCGACATCAACGTCGTCGGTCCCACAGAAGGTTCCGGGGTCACGGAGATGGGCCACGACGACAACAGGTGCGGCGGCAGTAGATTTAGCGGCATCAGTAGTCATAGTGGTGGTAATGATGCGTTGGCCGCTGCGGAGATCCAGCTTGTGACGGGGATCGAAAGATTCACCTCCACCAAGAGTTGTTACGGGAATATTCACAGTACGGCAGTTGTCCACACCACTGAGGATGATCACAGCACAGCACACGCACAGCACAGCACTCGTCTGCGTCTTCTTCTTCTGGGAGTCTGTCGCATTTCTTTTTCGTCAGCACGGCCAGCGAATACCGCTCAGTAACAATATAAACGTGAGGGGAGATAGAATATGACCAATAAATGCTTATACTAATAAGGTTCATCGTTGTGTAACGTAATTGGGAAAGTTTTTGTTTTAAGTTCACCCCATGGGCAGGAAGCTGAAATCTTAAAAGTCTTCGGGTGCTTATAAGCCTGTTTCCGCAATTTTAGCTCAATACAGGTGCGCCGTATCATTTGCACGAATTAAACGATCACAAGAGAATGTCGTAGCGCAAGAATGGCTTCCAGCTTTCTGAAGACTTAACTGAATCATCAGCAAAGAGAGGGTGAACCTGATAAACCCGACGAGTGCAATGACCTATGCCAAAACCTACATCACAATGACTGCAGTCGCTTCGACTAGCCAACGCCGCTTCTTCGGTTACTGCCTCGAGGTGCCGAAAGGGTACGTGCCCACAGATATATAGCCACTGCTGAACGAGCTTTCCGAGGTGTTCGACCCTTGCGAAAACTCGAGTTATTGTTCTGGACTAAAGAGTGCGTCGCAATTATTCTAAGTGGTTGGTGGATTTTGGGAGGCAATTGTTTCCGGTCGATAGCCAGGATTCTAGGCGGCCGGCGCCTGCCGTTCTCTGATATAATTATTGGAGAAAATCTATTTTCGTCGTTTTTTTTTTTTATATGCAAAATTTGCTGTGTTATCTTGCATTTCTGCGCAGTAAGTGTGTACACGTGTGCATTCAGCACATTCAATAAACGCCGTTACTCACACTTTTACATTGTGAAATCTACAGAATATGCCTG